>NW_010261779.1:41156-54541 GCF_000690775.1 Eurypyga helias
AGTTTAAACAACTGAAAAACAGAGTAATAGACAACAGTTGGAGATTGTGGTACAGATGCTTATGTACAAAAATATTAATGGGGTATGTTGTCAAAGACATAATACCTCTAGTTCAGCCATATGTAAACAGGCACAACTCCAGGGGAGTAAACCAAACTTCACCCACTTACACTCTGAATTCATCTTCATGTGTGTCTGCACACAGAATCCATGTTTGAGAAAGGAGGAATTTTACTTATGCATGTTTTGATATATATCAAACATAAAACCTTTGGGATCCTTTTTTTAAGGTGCATTTTTATTTCCTTTAATCAGAGCTAAGCAAGTTTTGCACAACTCTAGTTTCTTCGTTCTGGCACTTGAGAGCTCCAGAGTCCTGGTTTCAATTCTTAGCTCTGACAGCAATTACATGCACGACATTGAGTAAATCACTAAATCGCTCATTTCTGAATGGGGAATATTATTATTCCTTCCCTCTTGCTCTCTGCAGGTCTTGCTGATTTAGATTGCAAGCTATACAGACTACGAATTTCTGTTCTAGCATGTATGTATCTGGCACAATACAGTCCTGATGCCCATGGGTGGAGCTTGGAAGGCAGGATAGAGAATAAGAGGTGCTGCTGAACTGGTAATAATTTCCATATTGACCAGTAACGGAGTAGGATGCAGTGAAGGGTAAGCAAACAGGTGAGCAAGAGACAAGCACTTGAGTAGCCGTGGGTTACAAGAGCTTTCATGCAACCTATTGCTCACTTAAGCATGAGGCAAGTGCTCCATAGAGTAAGGTTAAACTAAGGAGCAGGGCTGTGTAATTACTTAACGGTGTTTTTTCAACCCAGACAAATATTTTAACACTGCTATGTCTTGTTTTCCTTTCTGCATTTATTTGTTGTAAAGGAATAATGGCTTTCCCACCCATGCTGATGATGCTCCATTCTGGCAAGGACAGTACTGGCTGCCTCTGTCCTGAGCACACCTCTCAAAGTCATGAGAAGGTGGTCTTGTCTGTAAACCACCCTGAACTCCTTATTACCTGCAATATTCTGTATGACAGAGATGTTTGTCAGACTTAGCTTAGAAATTTTTATGCAGTCTGCATTGACTGGCATTTTTAAGCAGACAGATAAAGAGACAAAGGAGGTCGGTGACTTATGTCCTTCTTTGAAAGGAAGAGACCCAAATGAGGAGGATGAATGTGTGTCCTTGTGTGTGGACATCGCTGCTTCAAGCAGTCATCTCAACCTTTGAATGCCAGCCCTTCTTTTTTCACTGAAATGCTCAGATACACTGATTGTGTTGATCAAATCTTAACGTGAAATCTAATATCAGTCATGGACATAGGACAAAACATGTCTTTTACTGCTGGCAGGAGAGATGGGGGATCTTTTCCAAATTCATGACATCACTAACTAGTCTTAACAATAATGAAAGAGAAATATGCTTGTTTTTAAGACATCTGTCTTAGGGGAGGTTTTCAGGTATGGAGAAAACTTTTTTAAAAACAGAATGTGATTCATCTGTGCTGCCCCTTTATTGCTGTAGTATGTAAATGACTGTATAATGGAGACAGACCGTTTAGTCCAATTTCCTTGGACTAAACAGAAATTTTGTCTGTTCTCCAGATAACGATGTTTGCAAGAGGAAACAATGAAACCCAAGGGATGATATTGCAGACAAAAGGGTTTTTATTCTTATTTTATGTAGATACTTGGTTTTGCAAAATTCAGTTTTCTTCCTGTCTTTTTATCAATTTCTGCTTTTTAACTCAGAACATTATACAGCCTTCCAAGACTTTTGCTCTGTGCCCAGTCTTTCCACTCTGCAATTCAATCACATGCACCTCCTTAGCACAACTTTTCTGAATGGCAGCAGCCAGACTAACGACAGTGGAGTTAGAAGAGGTTTTAATAGCTGGGTTTGTGTCTTTGGTGTCCCCGCTCCCAAGCTATCTCTATCTCTCACAGTTTGTGGACAAGAGGAGGAGAGACATTCAAAGTTAGGCTGTTTTCAGATTTGCTGCAGGGTAGAAGGGGGACTTTATGGGTTACAGCTGTGCTTATTTGATGGTTTCCTGGCTACCTGTTCGGCCGTCTGCGAGCCATCGTCTGCCATTGCACAGAGGTGGGTGGAGCTTTTACAGGGTGGCTCCAAGCTGTGACATGATGGTTTTAAAATCCCAGCACGGACTTCGTTTTGTTGTTGGAGGTTGGCCTCCTTTTGTCACAGAGGCCCCGATTTTGTCCCCTTGCCCTGTGCCCCTGCACCGCCCGTACTGTCTTCAGCATCGCTAAAAGTCAGGTGTGACATTTTCATTGCCAGTTAGCAAAGCGAGGAGGGTCTCATGGGTATGATGTCATCAACGAGTTCTAATTCATGCCTGTGACATTATGGCGGTGAAATGCAAGTTTACATAGAGCTGAAGTGAAACCAGGACAAGGTCTGCATCAATACGAGTGGGCAGCAAGGCATGTGGTTAGCAGGAACAACACTCAATGCCAATGTACTTTTTACTTCATTTGAAACTCAAACCCAGGAGTCACCTGCTTCCAACAACCCAAGATGTATGGGGTGTCCATGTACCATCAGCTGCATTTTTTATTTTAGTTTTTAAAACTGTAACACTGGCGGGTTCCTCTCAAAACTGATGTTTCACTTTGCTAGACTGTCGAAAATTGATGGCTAAGATTAATTTCAGAGTTTTACAAAGCTTCACTGTGTACCCCACACCCTCAGGGACTCAGTTCTCAGTTTCATTCTCCTTGATGCCACTGATCCTGATCTCCTCTAGAAGTCCTGTGAGCTGTTGTGGATTGCAGCATGTGCCCAGCTGATAGAGAAACCGAAGCATTGCACATGCCACCCCCACTTCATCTCCCTCCAGCCTTATCTGCATCACTCCTAGTTGAAACATCCTTAGGAGTTTCTAAGGATGGTGATTTTTTAGAAGACAGATGATTCTTCTACAGGTGACCCCTCATTATCTGTCTGAAAATAATCTTCCTCCAGACAAAATCCATGTGTGGGCAGAAGAGAAGCAGATTTATTGTTGTCAGTGAACTCTAGGAGGCAGAGTGGAAACCAGAATGGGATGGGAGGCAGAGAGGCATATTCTCATCATGCCCAGGACGCTGAAAGGAGTTCGTCCTGCTCTGTACAGGGAGCATGCTTGCTCTGAGAGAAAATCTGCTATTTCTTGTACCAGAGCCTTCTTGTACTTCCAGCAATGTAAAGCTGATAAATCTTTGGCATAACAAACCCCAAGCTCCTGACTCAGTAGGAAGCAGAATGGGGAAGTTCTGCTGCCTTTTATTCGTAAACTTCATCTCAGGGATCACGGGCATTTGTTCTGCTGGATGAGCAGCACGAGGAGGGTTGCCATTTGAGGAGCAACACTGCGCAAAATCCCTGCTTGACTAACCGACCAAAAGAGCATCGGGAAACCACCCGTCCCAAGTCGCAAGGAGTGCATAGCTCCAGGCTTCCTGGGAATGTGCTACAATACGAGGGTGTGTTCCTATTATGAAGACGAGGGATTTTGTTGTGTTACACTCCTTTCAATGGCAAGCACAGGCTGAGCTACCTTGACTCCAGACAGTGGTGTGGACAACTTGGACCACTTCCCATAAAGCCCCTTAACTTACATTAGCCCTTCCCTGACACAAAGAACTTGATTTTGACCACAGCCATTAACTCATGATTGCCCACATGAATTCTGTATTTTGGGGCAGTGACAGATTTCTGGAGTTCACGGAAGATATATGTGTGTGAATGACTTTATGGAGGTCTTCTTGTTAGGTATTAGGTCTCCACAAATGTAATCTTTCACTTACTGCAGTAAATAAATCTTGGCTCAACCACACTAGGGACAAAGAACGGGTCACAGTTCAAAATGGAAGAGAGATCCGTAGGGTCCAGAAGTGCTTGGCTGAGAATATATCCTTTAATACAACAATTGTAAAAGCAGAGTTCATGAAGGTGTAATAAATCATGGCATTTCAAGGGCTTACTTAGCACATTATAGGAATTGTTATTTAAAATGTAGAGACTATACATTATATCACTCCCCTCATAAATAGCTTTTCTTTAAGCATTTGGCCTCAGAATTTTTCAAGTTTCTCACACAACAGACAAATTCACTTACCCACTGCTTACAGGAGCACATGAACTCCCCTTATCTGAGTGGTAAGATTTGCTGCCATGCACCTGTGTTTACCCATGGCTGGGAATAACTCAGGGTGATGAGTGAATTTCACTTGGGTCATCCACCTGTTCAAAACCATCAAATATTCCTTGGAGAAGAAAGTCTGATTCTTGGCATCCACATAAATTGAATCCTTCTTTCTTGTCCTTGCAATATGGTCTTTCCAAACACATGTATTTTTTGCTGTGTGTCAGAAAGTAAGATGCACTGCCAGGATGACAGATCTATGACCAAGTGCTTCAAAATGGTACCTGGAATATTTTTTCTGAAAAGGAGGTGGGTTTCTGGTCTTTTCCAGGCTATGAATTTCATCCTGTAGATGCCAGCTGAATGGAAAGAGGCACAATGACACTTCTGTTTCCAGTGATTCAAACATTACACCACCTGAGTCAGGAGTCATTTCTATGACCAAGGAGGATGTGTCAAACCCCCAACTTAAGAAGTTCTTCCCAACTAGCCTCAACTCCATGGCCTTCGACAGAAAACAGTCTGGACAGACCAGATTTTTAAAGCTTCTACTGTAAGTAGCTTAAATATGTGGCAATGAGCACGCGGAATTCAGCAGTAAGGCTCACAGTATATAAAGTTGAACACACTTGCACCCTGACCTACTTCTTCCTGCTCGGCTTCAAGACTTTACAACTTTTGGAGAGGTTTTCCTGAGAAGGAAAAAACCAAATAGTTTCAACGTATCTGTGTAGTCTGTAGGTGCTAAAGACCAAACTGAGTTGAGCACTTCAGTAATATGTTTTTTCTAACTCCACCTTCCTGTAGGGCGAAAGCTTATGCAGTTCCCATTAACCTTCACAAGGTGTATAGACCTACCTCAAAGAAAGAAAAAGCCTTTGTTTTCAGCCTTTGTGCCTTTCAGCTGGTGAGATGAAGACTGAATTTTGGCTTGGGGTCTTCTATGAACAGGTTCCAGGAAAATCTGAATAGATCAGTCTCAGGTGGTATGCTTATAGTTCTGCTATCGCCTCTTATTATTGCATCCATCTAATGATATATTTGAGTGGTGTATATTCCTCTTCATTACCTGTACTCTTAAATAATTATTTTTAAAAAACCCACTTTTTTTTAAAATTACTGTTATTCAAAGTATTTTAATCTCAAACATGCAATTGCAGGTCTATCTCCGAATTCCTATGGGGAAAAAATTAGCGCCTATTTTAATTACTCACTGTTAAATTTCACATCGTTAATTCAGTCCCCAGACTAGTGGGTACCTTCCTCTGTTCTGCTGTGTTGAACAGCAGTAGTAGTTAAAACCCATACAGCACAGCCTGTTTCTAATTACACTCTCATGTTTCCTCTTAATGAACAAAAAATCTCCATTCTGTGCATTGCCTGTTAACCTCTGGAAAGGTCAGTGCCTCACTCCTGTAATGCAGCACACTTTTTTCCCTTCCATTTAACAGAGTTATTGCTTTCTGGAAGGCAGGATGTTTCTTGCCCAGGCTGATGCAGAATCAGGCTGGCCCTTTTCATTCAACTATATATTTGAAGGCTCAGGGTGAAGTAATTAAGGCTAAACTTAAACGTAATACTTGCCACAGATGTTACCTTGGCTACTCATCCTTTGTGTGCAAAACTGATGACTGATAAGGCATTTTCCATAAAAACACCTACATACCCTTGGCTTGAAGATCTTAAGCCATGGTGGAACAAGGACTTGAAGTCAGGTATTGCTAGTCCTGAAAAATGCGACATGCATTACTTCCATCAACAAAACTATAGGAATCAGCAACCCATATTTTTCTGCCTAGCAGAGAGGTTCTCCCTGTCACAGACCAAAACCTCCAGTTTTGTGCCAGGGAATTTCAACCAATTTAATTTATTGCCAATTAACAAGCTTCTAGTTGCTAATTCTGGTATTGAGAAATGAAAACAAGTAAACAGACACTTAGATTTCCTCCTGACACCTCTCCCCCTCCCTTTTTGCTCTCTGCTGCACTCACTCAGCCCCTTCGGTGATGCAGCGGGTGGCACAGGGGGCTGGGTTGGTGCATTGCTGTTCCTTTACTTTTGCTCTTTTCATTTCGGATTCCACTGCCCTGGCATGGGGTCCTCCATGGGCTGCTGTCCTCTCAGAGTTGTACGCCCTCCTGAGCCCCCTCCATGCCCATGCTCTGGCAACTCTTTGCTCTGTCCTGCCTGGGAGGTTTTTTGCTCCTGAAAACAGAAATTAAACCCCAAAATTTGATGTGGCCCCATGTTTGTTTTATGGCACAGCTCAAAAGCCAGAAAAGACCTTTTCCTAGTTTCTCTCAGTGTTGAGGAGGTCACCATCAGGGCAAGCATGTCTCCAAAGGGTTACCATGGAAATTACCAGACCTCCCTCTGCACTTTGGACACCCTCTTCCTACTAAAAGAAATGAGAACTGGGCATCCAGAAATCTTTGTAAAGCATGATTCAAGCCAGCCAACTTCTGGCAGCTGTTCAAAAAAGCAGATGTGACATCAGGGAAGGTGTGATCATCTCTCAAAAACATGGGGTTAGACTTTCGTGTGGTTTAAAGAGGCTGTAGTCAATGATGTCAAGGGGCCTGTTCCCTCATTCCACTGGTGCTAAACAAATAGTTTTCTACTTGTTTCCCATTGCAGTCCTTACTCTGCCTGCCCTGTGAAGGCAACATAAAGGAACTAAAAGAACATTTGCAAACAAATGCTGCAAATATTACGTGTGGGTTTCTAAACACAAGCAGTGATTCAACCCTAAATGGCAACAGATAGTAGCAGGCAACCGGGCCTTCAATTATTAACTAATGAGGCTGAGCTAACCCCAAGCCTTTCCGTCGTGCTTGTGTGAGGTGGAGAGGGGGGAATTTCACAGAGTTTTGCTCCTATGGAGGTGGGAAAAGCCTTGAGATGTCTCCATCACCCTGGTTCTCCTTACTCTCCCTTGGCAGGGAACTGGATCCAAACCTACACATCACAGAATCGTTTGGGCTAGAAGGGACCTTTAAAGGTCATCTTGTCCCGCCTTCCTGCCATGAGCAGGGACACCTTTCACTAGACCAGGTTGCTCAGAACCTTTTCTGTTTCCACCTGAGATGCCCCAGTGTCCTGTCCCCTTATTCCAGAGAGACGAAGGAGGGTTTCCCACAGCTTGCCTGCATGCCCAGTGATGATGGGTTGGATCTCAGATACCCCCCAGTGTCCCAGGTGGAACGAGATGGTGGGGTGAATCTCATCCTTACAGCCTGGTTTCCAGGCTGGAGGTCAGCCCCTATCTGTAGTATCCCTGAGACACAATGCCAAAATCCAGGAGGACAAAATTGCACAGACCGCCTCTGGAAAGGTGGTGCTGAGGGAAAAGGGGTGTCTGGAAAAAAAGGTTGCTGGCTCTGCCAGCTGGTACCCCTGACAATCCCCATCCAAGCTTGCCTTTGAACTCCTGCATTCATGATGAGGAAGGTGGACACCAAAATCTCCCTCTGCCACCTGACCTCTGCTTCTCTCTCAGTGTGGCCCTGCCCCAAAAATCTTTATCAGAGATAACTAATCCCCACAAACGCCAAGGGAGGCTTGTGGCAACGAGGTGAAAAAGGGAGCACAGAAGCCCTGGGGAACAGAAGAAAGCAGAGCATGTCTTCAAGGGCCTTGTGAGCAGTCTGCATCCATGCTCCTCTACCTTCCTTCTTCTCTCCTATGTTCTCTTAACGTTATTTCACTTCATTTTTAGCTTTGTTAATAAGTATAACCTCCAAAGAACTGAAATGGAAGAAGAATTGTAGAATCATACAATCATGGAATGGTTTGGGTTGGAAGGGACCTTAAAGATCATCTAGTTCCAACCCCCTTGCCATGGGCAGGGACACCTTCCACTAGACCAGGTTGCTCAAAGCCTCATCCAGCCTGGCCTTGAACACTTCCAGGGATGGGGCATCCACAGCTTCTCTGGGCAACCTGTGCCAGTGCCTCACCACCCTCTGCAGGAAGAACTTCTTCCTGATATCCAATCTAAACCTCCCTGCTTTCAATTTAAACCCGTTACCCCTTGTCCTGTCACTACAACTCATGTCCAGCTTTTTGTCCACCAATACCCCCAAATCCTTCTCCTCAGGACTGCTTTCTATCCATTTTCCACCCAGACTCTACTTGTGCTTGGGAATGCAAATACAAGAAATGAAACCTGGCTTCACTGCTGCCACTGGGGATTGGAACCCCTCCAGCATCTCAAAGGCAGGTGTACAGCAGAAGCCCAGCTTTGGTAGGAAGCCTTTGCTTGCTGCTAACCTAGTATTCCTTTTTCTTTTTCCTTTTTCCAGGCTCCCTGTCCATAAGCTCTGTTCAGACATGGGGGTCAGAGATGATCCACAGAGGACCGAGATATGTTTGTGACCTAACTGCACCAGGTCTGCCTGTGACAAAGGGTGACTACAGAGCCACGGTGGAGATGCAGCCAATGCTGGAGTTGAGAGTTGGAGCAGACAGCAAGTTTACAGAGGAGGTGTGTAAACCAGAAAAATGAATGTGCCTGTGGTAATGTACACAGGGAAGTAGATTCCTAGACTGCTTGTTAATTAAACCTGGAGACCAGGAAGATACTGTAATAGGAATTACATTCAGTGAAGGAGGTGTGTGCTCTGGGAGAGAGTATATCTCCCAGTGCCTGACATTGTTGCTGTGTTTTCACATATCTGGAAGGCATTCCTCCCTGTGTACACACACCTATGATTTTTTTGGTCCCACATATTCGTCTCTGGGTAACCCCATTGTCTCTAACAGACCGTCACCTGGAATGAATTTTCCTGTGCCTTAGAAATATATATTGTGCGTGGAACCTGCATATATTATTTAAATGGCAGCACTAAGAAAACAGCATGAAACGTATTCATCAGCCTGACTGCCAGAGGTGCTGCACACCTGCAGGTCCCATTTAAGGCCAGTGGAAAGTGGAGGCTGAGAGGCATCTCCTCTTTTGCATTCTGAGGACTGAATAATTTATCAGGAGGTTATTGAAGGTTTTTAGTGGTGCAATCAAATCATTATGAGCAAAAAGCTACAAAATCAAATTCAGAACAATGAAAGCATCAGTTCATTAATGGAACAGTTCCAGCCATCTGGCATTCATATGTTTTGCGTTGGGGCTGTTACTGTGCAGACTTAAATGACCCAATCTTACCTTCAAACAAGAGCTTACATTAACTAAATATGTCAAAATTCTTTACAGTTCAGCTACTATTACAGGTCCTATCCTGTGTTTTGGAATGGGAGCTTTTTTTTTTTTTCTATTTTGTTCAGTTAAAGCTTCAGTCAAAGCTTCAGTCCCACACCACTTCTCCTTTGGGGACGTGTATGTTCCCCATCCCAGTGTGGACACAGCAACTCTTGGAAAAGTTTTCAGTCGTTTCTGGTGCCAAAGCTCTGGAAGGCAGAGAAGGGGCAAATTATATTTCAGTGAAAATATTAACACTTAGACACTAATAACAAATACTGTCACTTGAATGAAATGCAGCTGTAATGTAGGACTGAGTTTTTCACTTGCCCTTATTTAATTTTTTTTAAATGAAAGCTCCAGCAACTCTTCAAAGATCTGGCATTTAAACAGACCAAACTGATGTGCAAAGTTATATACAGTACAGAGGCATCCATCAGACTCTTTCCTAGCGACTTTTGTTTTTTTTAGCCTGTAAAAGACTGTGGCATTCAGTTTATCGTTGGAAAAATACCATTCAGTTTCAGGTGAAAGAGCACAGACAGGATAAATTATGCATTCTAGATGCTGTCTGTTAGCTAATGATCTCAGCTGGGGCAGGATTTTACATTCACTGGACCTCTCAGCTAGACCAGAGGGGCAGGTGCTGGAGAGATGTGTGTGTAAAGCACCCACCGGCTGCTGCTGGGGGTAAAGCTCTCCCTTGGCTCCTGGTATCCTCATGGGAAGCGGGATTTCTGTCCTTTCATGGCAGAATGGGCTTGACAAAGACAGAAATCAGAACAACGCTTCCTGCCCAGTCTTCCCTCAACACCCTACAAACACATGCTGTTAGAGAACCTGGAAAACCAAATGCTGACCGAGTCGCAGTGTCCTCCTGGCTACCTGGGCTTTTAAGGCATCTTGCATCCCGAAACAGTGGTGGGGACCTAGCCCCCAGCCCCAGCCTGGGCACACCTCAGAGCCAAAGGACAGAGGCCGTAAGAGGCAGTTCGGCACCGCACCTCTCCTCCAGGAGATGCGCATCCCCAGCCTCTCCCCACATGGAACCTGCAGCCATCCCCATCTCTGCCCTTACCCCAAAATTCACAGCTCCGCCTCGCTGTTTCATCTCCCCCACGATGCTGAACCATCCACTTCCCAGCCTCCCCTCCTAAAAGGCATCCTGCGCCTGCACCCGCCCACCAACAAGCCCTGTACGCGGCACACATCCACCGACCCCTGTGTGCTCCAGCCCTGGTGCTACATGGGTCTCTTCCACAACGCGCTCGGGGCTCGGGCAGCTGCTGCTCTCACTTCTGGCATTAGTCTGCTCTAAACAGCCTGACCTGACCCAGACCTTGCCAGGGAAACTACGGGGAACAGCCACCTCCTCTGCGTTTGTGGGTACATCCCTAACCTTCGACATGCTCGGACACCCGTGGGCACGCACTCTTCCGTCACCGATGGCCTTGCACCACCTAGCCCCCCTGCTGTCAGGAGCTGGGAGTGGGCAGAAAGCCCTGAAAAGCCAAACCTTGGCTTGCAATAGCAGTACAGTCATGTTAGCTTTTCGGCAAGCAGCTACGCTGCAGAAGGATTAGGACGAGCTCAGGTTGGAGCAGCATAAAGTCAAGCCAGGGAGAAAGAGACTGTGTGGAAAAAGTTAATTTCTGCCTTGAGAGCTTTCCAGTTTTCAGAGGAGCTCGTGGTTGGTGGGACATCGTGCACCGCTGCTGTAAAAGCATAGCAGGAGGCCAGAAGAGACTGAATGAGGGCAGAAGCGCTTCAGTGGAACGAAAACGTCATGGCTTTACAGGTAGGCCTGCTTTCTTTCTGTGGGACTTCTGACGTGTCTGAAGCTCCTCTGGAGAACAGTGTGTTTTCCAGCTGCGGGTGATGTTATTTGCTGGGATGCCTCTGCATCCTGTTCCGAACAGATCCCCTACACGTGAGCAGTGGGCTTCAGATAGTCCATATGTAACGCATGACCAAAAAGTCAAACTCCGGAGAGCCCTTTATTCTGCGTGCATTGCTGGAGCTGCTCTTCACAATGTAACACGTGCTTTAGCAACGCGTTGTGGACAGTGGTGTTGTGGGAAACTGGAACATACTTAAAAACTGATCAATGAAAAGCATTCACTGAAAATATTTTTCAAGTTCTCTAATTGCTCCTATCTCAGATAATGCTGAAGCTGGCTTCCCACCCTCTCTCCTCCCCCCCTCTAAAAAAAACCCCCACCCAGACACTATTAATTGTGGTCTCATTTAACACCTCCTTCAAAGCATCCACTGCTCTGAAAGTTTCAGCACATTTCCAAACCAAAATGAAATTACCCATTATTAAAAGAACACCACAGTACGCTGCATAGAGAAGTGGCAGTGAAGAGACATATGAACTGTAAATTCCCTGAATTTTTACTTTTTTAATTAAAAACACAGGAGGTGCTTTCCAGGCCCAGACTGAAGAGGAATTAGATGTCTAGCTTTTCTGGGTCTGTATGACTAATCTTGCAGACACTCAGTAGAAACTGTATGAATGCTGAGAATTAAATATAAATATATCGGTGTGTGTACATGTTAAGCATACTTATGATTTCAATCAATTCACAAAATCGAGCACATGGAACTTACGTGTTTTGTTCGGGAAACAGACATTTTTCCAGACTGAAGGATGTGAAAACTACCTCCCTATCTAATGCGAATCCAGTACATCTGCGTGTGATTACATAAACACATTTCAGACCGCGGAGCAGCACAGCCAAGTCTCATAGAAGTTACATTCATTAAACCTTGTCAGACCATGTGATCTCCCCTGGACCTTCAATATTTGCCTGTTTGTAAGACTTACTGAAGAGTCCCTATATTTTCTACTTAAAGCAGGAGTGGAGGACTGAGAATTAGTTATATTAGCCTTGAATAAATGGCAAGTCACTCTTTTAGGGCTGAGCAAGCATGTCTGAAGTCAGTAACAGAAATCAAAGCAACTGAAAAAGCATTGCTACTTTAATTACATCAATTCACTGAAGATGGAATCAGAAATTTTTTTTTTAACGTTTGTTATCATTTTGCTGTCACTAATTCCATGTCCTGCACAGATCAGCCTTTCCCCATGAGCACAGGACTGGTATTTTCCTTCAAGCATCAGTAGCTAGTCACAACTGAGAAGGTCCTAACCAGAAAATCTGAGTAACCATACTAGGTGGGATGTTTTCATGGGTGCTAGGCAGTGGTAATTCCCAGTTTGCAGATGCAGTAGCTCTTCCCACCAAGTGTCTTTGTACCTGCGCCATCCCACTGAAACATGCTCCTGCATGCTTGGGGTGGTAGGTCTCACCACAGAGATGTAAAATCTGTCAGCTCATCCTTGCTTGAAGCTTTGATTACTTTTTAATTTAATCTTCGTTGTTACAGTGGTATCTGGACAACTGGCTGAGCACAGGAAAGGAATTGTAGACATGTGCAGGTGGTTTCTGTCCCAGAAAAGCTGAGTAAAATCCATTTTATAATGAAGCTACATAAGAAAAACATACAGCCATAGCACTGGAGGAATCACGTTTACATTCTGAAGACCTGCTTTTCATCCAGTGGGTCACACCAGTCATCCCTCCTCACTAGAGGAGAGGGCACATGCGCAGTTTGAGCACGCTGTTGGAAGCCTGCAGTCGTTGGCTGGACTGGATACAGTATGTGCATAGGTGGGAAACTATTAAGACCTGTCATACTTAGTATATGGATGCTAAGCCAGGTACTACAGCTTAGAACATGCTGCTTGGTCACCCCTTGTGAACACCTGGCAGCTTACTTTGGAAACAGGTAGAAGGTGAAACTGAGCATTTTCCAAAGTTAATGGCCTGCTAAACTGAACAAGACTTTTCAGCACACTGAAGCCTACTGTCTGTGCTAAATCACAGTGCTGAGTACAAAACCAAGGTCCATTCTTGGGTGAGAGACAAAACATGTCCACTTGAAATGGATGTACATACACATACATAAAAATTTTTGATACACAGGGAAAGCATTTGACTTCTTCCTAAAGGGAAA
>NW_010261779.1:54576-55034 GCF_000690775.1 Eurypyga helias
CTGCTCACGCTGATGCTGAAAGCGTTTCTAATAGCAATACCTGTGACAGCAGATACTGTCAGAAGCTGTGGAAGCTGGTGCCATTGGTGTTGATGGTACCTAAGCGAAGATTTGACTTGAAGAGAACACTCTCTGCTGCTTTCTACTTCCACGGGTAACACAAGGAGTACTTTAAATAGGGTTGGCCTTTCATTATGGGCGTTTGTGCTGCCGGAGGCATTGCTGGCTTGTCAGGCTGTAAGTCATCTCACTAGGAATCTCGCCACAGGGGTGTAGGAACGCCTAGCCATCTCTCACTGAACGCTGAGCGCTGTGCAGCGAGGGCTGTCTTCTCACTCCATGCGTGCACATGCAAGAGTGGCCTCTAGATGCTACTGCAATCCAAGTAAATCAGACTGCTTCGCCGTGAACACTGACGGGGGGAGAGAAGAAGTAATTTGAACCTGGTGTTGTACGAT
>NW_010261780.1:0-6368 GCF_000690775.1 Eurypyga helias
GAAGGGAAGCCAGGGCGGGTAGCACTGATGGGAAAGACCCAGATTGGCATGGAGAAGTGGGATTCCTTGGGAAGCTGTGCAAGCAGGTGGGGAGACCGGGATATCCAACACGGGAGTGACAGGAAAGTCCCGGCACAGCGGGAGTGCAGCATATGGAGGAGGCCCAAAGCAGCAGCAGGCGGAGAGCTGAGGGGGCAGTTGACAGGAAGAAATCCAGCCATGCGTGTGCCAGCATCTTCTCCGAGTATTATTGAGCGCGACAGACCACGTGCATGTTTCCTCCGTGCAAAACGGAGGCAGCTGAGAAGGGAAGTGGGTGCGGGAGTGGGAGAGGGGCTTGGAGGAAGGACATGTGAGCTAGCTAACCAGTTTCCTCCTCTTTTTCTTGCCACAGAGTGATGTTTTTGTTCTTCTCACACTGTTGGCAAAAATTGGTAACCGAGCGAGATGTGGCGGGGGGGTTCTACATGAAGACTGAGATAACATTTTCTGATCCAGCCGGGAACAGTTGGCTGTGGGTGGTGGCTTGTCACCAGCCCTGCCAATTCTAATCCATAGACCAGCTTTTTCTCTCAGCTGTGGAGTGAAGAGCCTTCCCTACAACTTTAATTTCCTGCAGGGGTTAATCCCATGGTCAGTAGCTCAGGCCCTTAATCCTTGCACTCACCCCCTTGATAGATGGACTGCAGCCACTCCCCACCCGGCCGGTCTGAGGGAGGCACCTTCTGCTCCCAGCTCCTCCTTTGCACCCTGCAAGCATCCTCCAGCTCGTTGACATTTAATGTGCTGCTCCCCCTTCCTGCCAAGCCCACCCTGGGGGTGTGGGTGGGTGGCACACCCCAGGGACCGGTTCTGGGCAGAGAAGGCAGCTGGGTGGGAGAATCCTGGTCCTGTGGCCCTCATTCCCCACCCCAGAGACAGGTATTTTCTGAACTTCTTAGTTGGATAGTGTTCCAGATCCCAAAGTAATCTCGTTCTTGTTTTTATTCAGGTGGTGTTCAAGAAGGAGGGTATGTATGGGCCCATATTTGTGAAAGGTTCTTCGAGGGCTCAAAAATTTTGACATGACCCAGTACCTTCCCTGGGTCTCTTATCAGGGACAAAGGATGCAGCAGATCCGTAAGAGGGAAGGTGCCAGCCTGTCTGAGATAAGGAGACATGTACATGCGTAGAATGGGAGATGGAGGAGCATCAATTTAGCAGCAAGATAGGAAATCTAAGGGTTTTTTTAATCAATATAAGCTCTCAGTTCACAGTTCTGTCCCTGGAGTGCTAGGCCAGGTGTCTATCAAACAGTACGGTCAGACTGCCAAGTCAAGGGGCTTCCAGATCAATACCAAGAAACCCCTGTTACGTCTCATGGAGGCCAAGGCACATCAGCCAGAAGCCTTTCTCCTTGTGCTAACTCATTCCTAGAATCAGGTGAGCTTCTGCAAACCTGGGTGATCCCACGCACACAACATGTCCCACACCCACGTGTTTGCCATCATTCATGTCTGCATTAGCCCAAGAACTGGCTTTGCCTTTTTTCACAGTCTGTGTTCTGAAATCCACCAAGCTCACTAGCCTTCCTTGTGCTTGACTCTGCTGACTTTGCTTCTGGTGGAGAAGCCAAAGTGATGGAGAACCGCTGACACCTAAGCTGCTGAGTGAGCATCCCTCCCCCTCTTCCTCACCCAGCACCCTGGCTTCCCTTCCCTGACTGCCCGCCTCCCCAAGTCAGACCACTGGCTGCAAGGGTAGTGGTAGTTGGAGTAGGAGGAGACTGAGGAGGTAGAAAACACAGTGGGACAAGGAAAGAACTTCCCTACAGTCTCACTTCATAAGCCTGTGCCCCAGGGCGTGTTCACAGGGCCCGGGATCATCCATGCTTGCACGGCAGTGGGGCAGGGCAAGATGCTAGCATTAGAAATCCTCTCTGCTCTTATTGTAAGGGGATCGGTGACCCAGCACGCACACAGCTCCTGGCAAACCTCCTGGGGAAAGGCTGATTCTCATTGTTCGCGCACTATGCATTCGTACCGAATTCTGAAGGAGACCTTTTTCTGCCTTAGTGAGTTGCATATATCTGTTTCACTTGGTTGCCACTGTGGCATGAGGTCGGCACTGCTGCCTGTTAGCGCCTGGAGCTGTTCTTCCGCTTCCCCATCACTGTCCCAGAGCATCCAAGAGAGGCACCCCCCTAAAGTCCATACAAACTGCATGGGGTCCAGGCTGCTGCCTGCAGCTCCAGAGGTACCTGAGGATCTCTGGGACACACTTATGCCCTTTGGAAGCTGGGAACATTGCCCATCGCTCAACAAGATGTGGGGACAGCTTTCATGACCCAGAGCTCCAGCCAGGATCCATGGATACATCTGGCATAGCACACAGATCCCAAGCCCATGCTGCAGAGCTTGCTGAGGCTGGGGAAGGTCTTCAAATATGATGTGACTTTAGTTTTCTGGAGGGTTTGCAGCCACAGAAGAGATACAGGCATGGCAATATTCACATCCCATCAAAATCACTACATGCAAGTAGTGTGGAGAGCAGGGCCCGCCTTCATCTCCTCTACCCCCTACGAGGCACCTCGCAGCGAAACCAAAGCAGCAGCATGCCCTGCCTTGGGAAGCACCAGCAGCACCAAGAGTGGAAAGGGAGCCCAAGTGATGAGCACTAAGTCAAGCTGCCTCTAACAGCTCCTTTCCAGACTCAGGGTGTGATCCTCCTTTTGTATTCCTCATTTGAGAGTATGGTCCATGGGGAAGGAAGCTTCCCAGCTTCCTTGGAGTGAGAAGGAGCATGGTAGCAGGGCCTGTCCTCAAAGTAACAGCCTTTGCTTGCAGTCAGGCGTGAAGCTCAGACTTGAATGGCCTGGCTGTAAATTTAGATCTCTATCCTTCCTGTGATGGGTGTGGGACATTGCAGTGTATAAGTAGAAGGAAGTCTCTTGTTACTCATTCATAAAAAAAATCAAGAAAGTATAATTATTTTTTTTTTAATTGCCATACGCTGAAATATGTCATTTGGCTTGGAAAGCCAAGCTCTTAAACGTGAGTAAATACCAGCGCAGCCTTAATTCAGCCACTTGCACGTATGCATTGCAACATAGCTTGTGCTTATCCAAGCAAATCCCATTTCTTTTTTTCACAGGACCCTGTCCCCTACTCAGTGCAAAGGACACATGATACTCAAGCTAACAGTGAGGATGTTGTAATAAATAAGGTTATTTTTATATGGTCAGCATTAAATATTAAACCGCAGCTTTGGCAGGTGGCCGCAGTCTGTACATTCCTAATTTTGCGGGTGCCCAACACGAGACCCCAGGGGCCATTTTGCAGAACTGCTGAGCACTCACAGCTGTTTTCCAAAATGCTGGCAGCTTCGCCAGCAAACCGGTACGGTCTCGAGGACTCAGTGGCACCGAGAGCCAAGAGGCCCCCAGCTCTGGTCCTGCACCTGCTGCTCCTTCCCTATGTGGCCAAAGGGGAAGTCTCTTTTCCCTTCAAAAACAAGGAAAATAACCACTCTCTCTTGCCTCATCAGGAGCGTAAATTCTCTATCATCAGGTACGAGGCAACTCTAGCAGCGAACATCCTCACAACACCACAAGACAATGAATAATGATGTATTGCCTGCAGGGCTTGGATGGCAGGCAGTCGACAAATAAAACCACTTTGCAATACCCAAAAATAATAACAGCCCCTTGCTTCCCTCCCTGCGCACTGTGTAGCTGGTGCCGTGAATGAGCCAGCTTATGAAAACACAGCGTGTGATCCTACCGGTCAGGACTGCCACCCGGTGCAGGTGGCACGCTGCCCTGAATCCCAACATTTCCTACATAAACACACCCCTCACAGGTGAACCAACTTTTCCTTCCATCTCTCCAGCCTGGAACTGAGCTGATCTACAGAAAACCATTTTCTCCTTGCGATTAGGATGCCCTCAGCCCCCACAAATCATTTCTGTGAGCCAGCTTTTTGGTAAAGCCACAGCAGGAAAAAACACAAGGTGAGGACATGGTACGTGCAGTAGGGACAGAAACAGCCCAGGACTCCAACTGCATCTCCTATCCACCGGGAGCTGGAGTCTGTAGCACTCGGAAGCATTACCCAGCTGGCAGGAGCATCCCAGTATGGTGATTTGAATTATGGCTTGAGCCACCCAGGGCTGGGACAGATGTCAAGGGGTGTAAGCAGCTGCTTATAACCAAACATGGCCAAGTGAAGGAAACTGCTTGGTCTCTCTTTTGAATCAGCAACAGGCAAGTGCTGAAGAGTCACCAAAGAACTGCCCAGAAATGCCCTCCCTCAGCCTTGAGCCTGTCCCTACCCTGCTGCAACCTCTGCTGCTCCTGGATGCACCAGTCCAGGTATCCTCATGGCCCTGTGCTGCTGCTGGCCCTCCCTGCTGCTCCAAGACACAGGTCTGCCTTCATCAGGCTTCTGTAGTGCTCACAAGCCTCGAAAATCCTTCCTGCATCAGGCTGAGAAAAGCCAGAAGAAGGGCAGGAAGCTGGAGTAGCTGATGAAGATATCCAAGCTGGGAGTGCACCTTGCCAGCGTGCGGCATTCCCTTTGCTGGAGGCAAGGGTAAAGCTACGATCTGGTATGAAAACGGCATAAGAGGGCTTCCCTCATTTCTCATTGCAAGCAGCCCCTTTGCTCAGGATTTACCTTAATTCCTCCAAGTGGCAAGACACACAGAGACTGCAACGACATCTGACAGGGAGACAACTCCCGCAAGCCTTTTGCTCATGTGGAATAATTCCCTTGCAAATGTTGTTTGCCCACAGCGGTTAAAGGAAGATCCACCCCCCGCCCCCCCAAAAGACCCAAGCGACACAGCTCAGAAGAAAAATGGTCTGCAATTCGGCAAGGGCGCCCCTCCTCCTCACCGCTAGAATTGTCCCCTGCTTTGTGACAAGTCCCTGTGTCCCTTTAAGGGTCCCCTCGTCCTTTAAGGGTTTCCTTCTTTCAACCCTGCAATAGCAGCTGCTCCAGTCCTTCCCCAGGTGAGATTCCCTTCTCCCTCCATCCATTCATTTCCCCCTCCATCTCGGGTGGCGGGCCAGGCACCGGCAGCAGAGCAGTGCTGTACCCTGCTCAATCCCGTAGCCGTCAGGGTCACGCTGGACGTGGCACATTCGGGCTACTGGACGGGCAGCATGGCAGGCCTGGGGCTCGTCTTGGTCGTGACCTGGTTGGAGCAACAGCTCCAAACATCCTTTCTCCCCAAACCTGGAGAGCTCCGATTTTACACGTCTCTCTTAATTAGCATGAGATGCAGTGGCAGTAATAAACTGGGCAGACAGAGGGAGAAGGGGGGCAGAATGCCCTGAGTGGGATGTATGTGTGCACGTGTCTATGCATGTGTATATACACACACTTGTATATATGCACACAAACACTAACGCTATCCATAGCGTTCCTGTTCGGAACCTTATTCTCCCCCTTTCCCCACAGGCAGGGCTGGAAAGAGCTGTGAAGTTGCCCTGTGCTGTGTTTCACCTCTACCCTCGGTGCTGTGCCTTCCTCCCAGTAGTTCAGTAGTCGCAGGTGCAGCCTGCAGGGATGCCCGAAGCCGTCTGGGTCTTAGTTCTGGCTCCACTCAGGCTATGGCATCCTCCACCCCATGTCCTGTGGTCACACCTGCGAGCTTTGTGGGTGAAATCGTACATGCGCACATATACACACCCCTCATCCTAAAGCCTGTTTGCCGAACGCTGGACCTGTCCAGTTTTGGCCCTCACTTCTCCATTTTAGACTGTTTTTACTAAGACAGCTGAGACCAAAATGATACCCGGCAAAGCCCCTTGTGGGCCAGCCAAGTGGCACTTTGCATGCCAGCCCCTGTCCCAGCCCCCAGGAGGGGACAACAGCCAGGGTTTTTGGGAAGCTGCCCGGTACCTGGTGGGCACAGCACCAAGTGCTTAGCCTCAGAGCTGCAGCAAAAGGTGCTGGTGCCATTCCCAGCTGGGAGAGGTTGCTCTCCACTGAAACCAGACTGGAACCAGTACCGGCAGCCTCTGCGGCAGGGTCGTCGTTCTGCCTTATCAGGAAGATCGCTGCCCATCAGCCTGGCACAACCAGGACTTCTGCGCCGTGCCATCTAGCAGCCGGTGCTGACCCCCACCACCGCTCTCCTCCCAGGGGAAGCAGGTTCCTGGGGGGCAGCCCCACTGATCTTGCATAGCTGGGCAGGTTGGGGGGGAAATACAAAAGAGAAGCATCTTTACTTACCTCTCTCGGCCTGAGATGGACCCTCCTGTGAGAAACGGCAGCTCTTCCAGCGACACCGGTACAATCCCAAAGCAAATCCAGCAGAAAGTCCCTCCGTTGCCGGCTTGGCTCTCGGTGGATCCTAGTTGGCAGGAGCCCCTCCTAGCC
>NW_010261780.1:6830-26832 GCF_000690775.1 Eurypyga helias
CCCTCCCTCCCCTGCCTGGTATGGCTGATGACAATAAACCCGGAGAGAAAGGCGTGAGGAGGATGAGGGGGAGAAGGACGAGCCCTGCTGTTGGCTGGGGTTTGTATGGGGGCGAGACGAGCGGCTGCAGCGAAGGGAAGGCAGTGGGGGACAACCCAGGGGCCTCGGGAGCAAGGCACCCCTTTACTCCCGGTGCTCCGGAAACGGTGGGAGGGGGCAGTGATTCCGACTGAGGTGCCTGCAGCAGGCAGGCCACAACCTGCCCGACCACAGAGGGCATCCCCAGCACACGGGAACACTTCCCGGCTTGGACACAGCATGGCCCGGTGTCTGCTTCCTTGGGGTTTAGGGAAAACTTAGCAGTGCTGGCAGGACATAGTCGGGATGAGGGGAGTGGGTGAAAGAGAGCGGTGTTTGCACCTATGGTTCGCTCCCCTGGATTTGGGGTGCGTCAGAGAGAGCATGCTCAGCTGTATGTCCAGCGTGTGTCAGGTGTGGTTACATCCATGCGCCATGGCATCAACATCCCTGCCCTCCCTGACACAGCCTGCTGGTACAGGGCTGCGGTGAGCACTCGAACCCACCCACTGCCTCTGTCAGGCTTCTCTCTGCGCTCTCCTGCAGCCTGCCCCCCAAACTCAGACCCCTTGCTTGCCTTCCTCTGGCTTGCTGAAGACCTCGGGAGCTCAAGTTTGCAAGAATTACTGTTTTACTGATCCACTTGAACTGCTTTTTCTGACAAGTCCAGTAGTGTAGGCAGTCTGCCCTTGGCTGGGGCGTTCTCATCTGTTTAATTTGCCTGGAAGTTATTTTATAAGTAACATTTTTAGTGGACTTCAAGTCAAATTTTGAGTGGGGCAGCTCTGCAGGTGACTTGAGAGGGAAAACGGGAATGTTTCAGAAATAGGGAATGGGGAATGCAAATCAACAGTACAGGCAGGGCTGCCCTGCTGCTCTGGTACATTCTTGCGTTTGAATCACGGGCTTTATTTAACCATTGGACTGGTCGCCATGAAAACAGGTTTTGAATGGCAAGGTACAGCTTGATAGGCTGTCCACAGGATGTAATCTTGCAGCTTTTTGTTACACCTTTTTGTCACGTGGCAGGCCCGGGAATTAAATCTCAGGGAAAGCTCCTTAGGAGAACAGCATATGGATAACCAAGGAGACAAGCCAGGGAAGGCAGACAGAAAGAGAGACGAGCAGAGGATGAGCTAATGAGCCAGACGTGTTCAGCGGAGGGATGAACAGGTGGAGGGGAAGGCTCTTATCTCCACGAGGAATGGCAGCACGTGAGCGCGGAGGAAGCCGGCTGCAGCCAGGCGGTGGGCACCGTCGGGTTTGCAGGCAGGGTGCCCGCTGGTGGGAAGCGGTGCACGGGTCCAGGCAGCCTGTCGACGCAGTGGAGCAACGCCTGGCTACGCGAGGTGCGCGGCATCGCTTGTCCTCGTGTTTTGTTTCGTTGCTGGGATGCTGCAGTTGCACAGGTGGTTTGCATATTAGCAGGAATAAAACTATTAGCCGCGGTCTCTCTGAGGGCTCTATGGTTGTTGCAGTGCTGCACACTGGGGCCACTCATCATTTCATGGCCCTCGGATCCACCCACTCCTGCAGCATACTCCTTGCCACCACAGCAAAACGGCTCAGTAACAATCAGTTATACTTTGAAACAAGACAGGGGGGTTGTTATTCTGGTTTTCTCCATCTCACTTGAGCTGTAGCATCATCCTTACCTCAGACTGAATCACTGCTTTCTTCCTTTCTGCCCAGCCTCACCAGCAGCCTGAAGGCACCTAGGTCACGAGCGCTAGGAGGGCCTGTGTCCTGTTTCTCCTCAGCTCCCACAGCTTCCTCAGGTCACCTGAATGCGTGGAAGTTTCTTGTGGATCTTGCTGGGAGCTGCCAATGCACCCTGACTGGTGAGGAGTGGTGCTGCCGGGCAGGAGCGTGGAGCAATCCTCTTGGACCATTCCCTGTAGTGGGGACCAGACAGACAGACAAACCTGGCTGCAAGGCTGAATAGCTCCCACTTTTGCTTTCAGTGACCTCTTCAGACTGTGCCATGATGTGAAGAGGGGAGTAGCGCCCACTGAAGCTCCCAGGGGAAGAGTTAGAAATGTGTGCTGCGCTGCTGGGAAGGAAGGAAAGGGCTGGTGCGGAGATGAGTAAGCGCAAGCCCTGCAGAGAGGTTAGGGCTGCAAAGATTGCATCCCAAGGACAAAGCTCGCTGACAGATGGCACAGACAGTTTAGACATGACTCTGAGGGATGTGGAAAGAGGAAGGAGAGAGCTAGGAAACTGCTTTCTGTCCCTGCCACCAGCCACCAGTGCAAGCCTGCAGGTACTCTCCTTCCTCATGTTGGAGGCAACTCTGCCCAAGTTCGGTACATGCTACTCATGCCTCCTGGGCAGAGGCAAGGATTCACAACCAGGGCTGAGCTCCTTTTGAAGAACAATTTGAGGATAGATGTTCCCACTGGCAAAAACATGAGCCGCTCAGTAAGTCTCTGTGTTGCAAGGTCAGTTATGTAGGTATCAACTCCTCTTCAAGTCTCATCTATGCGTCCTGGGCAGTGCTCGGTCCCATTAATGTGATCTGCTGTGATGAGGGGAATAGCTCTTTCTTGAGATGGTTTTAAAGGATAGCAATGAATTTATTTAAAGCTACATACCAAATCGGACGCGTGGGCCTCATCAGACTGAGCAGCAACAGCACCATTTGCCTTCTGTCATGGACTGCCGGTTTCTCAGCAAGGGCACCAAGCCAAACCATGCCTGCGACAGCTCCGCTGAAGCTGATGAATCTTCACCCAGGCTGGACTCAGCCCCATCCTTCCTCCTTTGTTTGCACCCTTTGTCTTACCCGGTTTGTGCTCTGTGAGGCTTAGGGCAAGGCAGCTCTACCAAATCCTTCCTTTCCCCCACGTTCGGGCAGTCAGTCTACAGCAGGGAGAGCTGGATAACAAATGTGCTGTGAATGGGATTTTGTGAGAGGTACCAGCAGTGGGAATGTGACGGACACTGGTACAAAAGGCAGAGCTGATGCCAGGTGTCAGGGTCTCTCTATGTGCTGCAAGAAAATACGCTATTGCCTACTCCAGTTTTAATTCATACCCATCTGAATTAGAGCATCAGATCATATTGTTAACTTAAAAGCACCCACACGGCATGATTCAGATTTAAAGGATCTGTTCCCCCCTTTGAAGCTCCTGCTAATTCAGAGGAAATCTGTAGAAACAGCAACACTTCATCCGCCCGGTATTGATGGTTGTGAAAAAAGGCTCAAACCCTCCCTCTCTTCTCCTTCTCCCTCACTTGCACTTTATATTCTATTTCAAGGTCCTGCTTGAGGCTGTAACTCCTGCAGAGCTCTTGGATTCAACTAGTTGACACACAGCCCCGTTGTTGCCTGTCACCGTGCCAAGCTGTGCACGACCGCGCTGGTTATTCCGTGTGCTCGTAGGCAGCCTACCCGGGGACGGCTAGGTTATCCTGCTGGGGAGACCCCGCGCTGCTGCTTCTCCCGCGGAGCTGCGCCTCGCTTCAGGAGCGGGATGCTGGGAATAGATGAGAAATTAAGCCAAGAAATTAGGACGCACTTCATTAAGAAACACACACACACGCTTCTGCTTAGCAGAGCGTGCACGAGGCTGGGACTGGGTAATGAAGCACTACTGCTGATCGACACTTTCCCATCGAGTGGCATTCATATTTTTATGCTTTTGTAGGAGCGATCTAAATCACGGGGATCTCCCCTTGAGACTGGGGGCTTTTTGACTGAAGCTCTTCCTCACACTGGCCCATTTCATTTCTGCCTGGTGGTGCAGGAGATGAGGCTGGGGCGATCAGAAACTTCTGCTCTGGCCAGGCAGATCTGCAAAGATGAAAGCTCACACGCTCGCTCTCCAGAGGCTTTTTGGTGGGATTTATCTTTTTTTTTTTGTTGTTAATTTGTTTGTAGCTCTGTAGTGTTTAGTGGGAGGGAGGTGTCAGTACCTCAGTACAGTCAGCGTCCCCTTTTCCTCCACCTTGTTAAACCTCTGACTCTCGCTTGGCAGCCTGACTCAGCGCTGATCCCCCGGTGCTTATCGTTCACACTTGGAAGCACGTTGCAATTGCGATTTCCATCCCGGCGCTTCGGGGGAATACTTACCTCTCCTTTCCTAACCTGTGTTTGTCTTTCTCTCTCTTGCACGTTCCACTTTTCGTCCCTCCTCCCCTTTTCATTTCCCATAGCGGTGGGTGTGCAAATTAAGCTGGAGTTGCTCCAACGCAAGTTTTGGATGGCCATGCAACAGGTAGGGACATCAGCAACCGCGCAGAGAGGCGATTTAATGCTCTTTGCCAGCTAGGTCGGGGCTATGTTACATCACATGCGATGGCATTTTGATGAGGGCTTTTGTGAAATTCATATTAAAAGATTTGTGAAGTAGATTAGTTTGAAGTCACACGTTCCTGTAATCCTTTGATGGCACTAATGCCGGGTGAGCCGTGAGTCTGTTCCGCAAATGCCATGTTGTCAGTGTCAGCATCTTGGCCTGGCATTAGCTCTGCTGCATGTGACACATTTAATTGTGGAAATATGTTTGGGCTCATTCAGCCTTTCAGAAACCTCATGGAAATCTGCAATTCTGGGCACATGGGAAAAAAAAAAAACCTACTGCTATCTCCTATTGCCTTAATAATGATAACAAAATGCTACTGGCTTGCCAAAACAAAAATAATTTGCTCGGGGAAAAAGCTTTCAGTGTTGTCCTAATTTTGGACACTCCTGCTGGACTAAGAGAAGCGGAATAATTAGAACAGCCCCACCAGCCTGAGAGGCAAGAGAAGTGAACCACCTTTCCCTCAGGGCTCTGGGGCTTTTCCCCCCAGCTTCGCTTTCGGGGAGGTATGCTGCAGGCGTGAGGCTGACGGGTCGGAAGCAGCACACAGCAGAAGCAGCTCTGCTGTCGGGAGAGGGAACTGCCATCAGATGGGGATGACAGAGAAGACAGGAGGGCAGCTCGCTGGGAGCAAGCACTCAGGGGGAACGGAAAAGCCCAGAGCAGGCTGTGGTGACAGGAGCATCCTCGCAGGTGGGAGATCATGTAAACCCAAGCTGAGCTAAAAAGGACTCCTGCAAATCACGTGAGCACATCCTGAAGCCTCAGCAGAAAGCTTCATTTAAAAAAAATCTCCTGAGGGCCATACCCAGGCAGTTCTCACACAAACAAGCCCGCATGGGCGTTAAATGAAACTGGGAAGGCTTATTAAAGAAGCCGAACGGAGGCCTGCGTGCCAAGTGCTTGCACGCTGCGGCCCTGGGAGGTGCCGGTATGAAAGAAGCCCGCGTATGGTTTCCCGGGAGGTGACCGCCGTTTGACAGAGGAATGACTAACAGATTTTGTTTTCTCTCCCTCCCGCTTCACCGCATGTTGTGCCACTCTGGATGTCCACACTGTGCCTCCTGTCTCCCAGCCCAATGACAGTGATGTAAGTAGACAAAGGCTGGGGACGGGGAGGCATCCCGGCGTGCCTCGCCACAGCTCGGCTTCGTAACTCTGTCGTTTGTGTGCCAGTGTTGTATCGGCACTGTCCCCTGTCTGTAGCTGCTGGACACGGTCCAAGCCTGTCGTAGGCTGTGTTTGTCTTCACAGTGATTAAGTGTCTTTGGCAAAGCTGAAAGTGCTCTGGGTTGCAGCGTTGCAGAGACCTGCCCAACAGCAGGAGGATGCTGTGAGGTAGGCTGGGCTCTGAGCAGGGAGCTGTGCCTATGAGGATGTGGCCTCAGGGCAACCGGAGAGCTCAGGATCCGCTCTGCCTCCCCTAAGGGGCTCCCTGCAAACTTTCAGAGAGATGCTTGCAACAGTGGGTAAAGGGATGTTTTTAAGCCATCATCCCTAGAGCCTCAGAAAGTCAGAGTTGGAGCGTGAGCATACGATACTGCAAGGCCACGGGGCTTGAAACAAACTCAGGCATCTCCGAGCCTCCTCTGAAGCTGAGCAGAGGGATGGAAACCTCAAACTATTGGTTTTGTTCTGCAAAACTCAAGAGGAGAAACAAATTCTAACTGAAAGCAATGGTCTTCCTGCGGTTTGAAATGGCAAATTCACCTCTTGTTACTGAGAATCATCCAGTAAGGGAGCTGGGGTTTATTTATAAGGGTTTTGTGGAAGTAAAGGGCAGCTGGCTAAGAGCAGACAGGCTACGTGACACATCGGTGTCCTTCCCTGACCCCAGAAAACCTCTGGCAGGAAGGGGACCCCGTGCATAGAAATGGCAACGCCATGTCAGCTTTTTTCCCTCTGCTGCTAGAGAAAATAGTGTTAAAAAATAACACAAAGAGACAGACGCACGCAGCCACGGCAAACTTGGAACAATTATGAAATCAATAAGTACCTGAAGGGCTTTGTTACTCACCACTTAACCCCTCGTGTCCCCACCCGGTTCAGTGTTGTGAAACACATGTCAAGTCCGGTACGCAGAAATCCTAAATGAAACAAATGGATGGTGCCTTGGGCTACACGAGCACCATTCACATCCTATTTTATCATTAGCTGTCTGGAGAATAAAGAAACCAACAGCAACAACAACAAAAGAATCTCTGCCTGAGAAGAATCCTGATGTGAAATACCGTGCCATGTGTTCGGTCCCGATCCCAGCAGATGCTGAAATGCATGCTGGTTCCTCAGTGGTGCACGGTAACCTTGGCTGTCGCAGCCAGAGAGCTTGGTGCTGCCCTGTTTCTTCACAAGTGCCACCTCTGCTCGAAGGGCACAGGTGCTGCTGGAAGCGTGTCAGGAAGGTAGGAGCAGGATCAGAGCCTGGAGCAAAGGGGACGTTGCTCGGAGAGGTGGGGAGTCCGCCGAGAGCGGCCACCCTGGGGGGTGGTAGCTGTGTGTGCTGTAGAGCTCGTCTGGGTGGCCACGCCAGCCGAATTGCAGAGCTTTGTGGGATGCTGGTGTGGAGACCTCTAGGTCAGTGGTCCCAAGGGTGTAAGATACGATCGTGCCATGGTTAATTCCCTGCTTTTCCTTTCCAGTGCAGTGCCTTGGACGGTGCCTGTCCGCTAAGCTGTCAGGATGATGTAAGTTGCCCAGATTTCTTCTCTGTACCTATGATGGGTGTGATTGCCTCCCTGCTCTGCGGAGATCTCTGTCTCCCACCCCAAAAAAAGGTATTGCCTGGCATCTCCTCACAAGAGGTTGCACACCTCTTGCTTTTGAGACAAACCTGCAGTTTAGGTTCTATCACTGACACCCTGGGTCTTCCACAGAGAGTGGCTGTCAGCAGGACATGCATGCTGGACATCCCTCTCTGTATTTACCCCTTGGTCTCAGGCATGTTTGGGACATGAGCCCACTCTGGAGAGTGGGATCACCAGAGAATTTATCTTCTAGAAGAATTTTCATCCTGCATCCTAGTTATTCCCTGTGAGGCCTAAAGCTTTGCATCTAAAGCCTGTGCCTGCATTTCCTGCTCTGTGAAATAAAAATAAGACCAGCACTGATAGTCAGTGGTGAGGAGAGGGTTATTTCACGAGTGGTTATAAAACTCTCAAATCTGATGATGGAAAGCACTAGATCCTGGTTTATTAAAGAGAAGTGCTCTCCAAATATCCTGTCGCTTCCTGCAGGATGCCTTCTCTTCTTAAGTGTGGCTCACAGCTTGCTAGGCCTGCACTTGGCCCTGGCAAGAGAAAATCTCTGTCACAGACAGCTCACAAACTAAATACCTCCAAAGGGAGGCAGAGAGGGAACAGTCGGTTGTGTAAAACCCATTGTCGCTGAGCCGCGGGGCTAGGCACGGAAATGCCAAGGCTGTTGCCATAAGCACAAGCCCACACCGCTCCATCCTGCACGCAGCAGTACGCACCAGGCAACCATGGGAAAAGCTGTCTTTAACATTGCTTCTCTTCCATCTCCGCAGATTCTGAATTGCTTCCTCATTGATAATAACGGCTTTATACTCATTTCCAAAAGACCTGCAGAGGTAAGAGAGCATAAGAGAAGGAGGAGAGTGTGCTTGGCTTCTTCCTAAATAACCCACCGGCGCTGGTTAAAACAAACGGAGCTCAACTGTGTAACAAGGGTGGCTGCGGTGTGACTAAATTCAGCTTTGCGGTGAGGGGGAGCCTCCCGGCAGAGTGACAGCACATCCTAGGTGAGGCAGGAGTTTGCAATGATAGGGAAGAAACTAGTCAAAATATCTTTTTATCAGAAGTGAGGAAATTAGACTCCTTTTCCCTCGGCACAGATGCTACTGAAAGATGATCTGAGACAGTCCCAGAAGGCAGGCGTGCCCTGACGAGGGAAAGAAGGGAAGGCAAGGCAAGGCAAGGCAAGGGGGAAGGGAGCAGCCTCTGAAGTTGAAGCAGGCATTCCTCAGGAAAGGAATCTGAGGGGATAATAAGAGCAAAATCCCAAAGGCAAAAAAGGAAGATGAAATCATTTAAGCAAATTGAAAACAGGAGCACACCTAAAGAACTGGAGAATTTACTGGACTTGCAGAGGTGAAAGGAGTAAGGAAGAAGACTCAGAATAGTAATAAAAATATAAGTAACAAGCACTGCTTCCTTTCCTCCTGCTGCCAGCGCCTCCACGACCATTTCAAGGGACCTGAGGGGTCACAGTTTGTGATGTGACATCCCATGCAGCCTGGGTAAAGTCAGCACCACCAGCCGCTGCGTGGTTTAACTCTACTGTTCTGCTCTTCGGTAAATTCACCACAGAGCGATTTGTTTCAGAATAATAAAAGGCCATAGATTTGGATGTCAGAAAGTGACGTGTTGGAACAGTCTCTTAAGCTGCAAAGCAATAAGTCAATAGCAACAGTGGGCTTACAGGAGAAATGGGAAGTGAAGCAGGTTTGTTACTGACAGAAGTGTGGAGTTTCATTAAAGTTGCCATAGAACTGGGGTTAATAAATACTGTATGCATATTTCTAGAAGGCGGTAGATCCCTTCCCAGAAATTGCTTTCTTCAAGATGTGACAAACAGGTTGAAATGGAAATTAGAAACAAAGTAACAGAGCACCCAATGGATGTGATTGGGACAAGCAGCACAGCTTCTAGAAAGGAAGAAAACCTTATCTTCTCAGCTGTAGCTCTTTGAATGCGTGAGTAGATCAGGAGATGAGAGAACTAATGACCTACTGCATTTTAGGTTGTCTAAAGGCCTTAACCAGAGGCTGTTAAAGAAGTTCTGGTTAAAGAGTGAAGCATGAACTAGTGGCATTGATCTCAAAGTAGCTGGGACAGGAGAAAAAAAAAAACCCAAAAAAAACAGGAGGAGGAATTTTAGATGGATATTTAGATGGAAAATGTCAGCTATCTGAGTCCCATGATTTCCCACCTGGACTTGTGTTGGTTAGTGTATCCAGAATAGGCTGGAAAAAGGAAAAGGTGAGGCTGAATTCTGCAGGCACTACACAGTCAGGTCAGAGAGGCCACAATGAGAACTGCCGAGACCCACATCGCAAAATGAAACAGCAACACGCTGGCACCAGGGGGTGATACAGGCAGATACAGAGAGGGCCATATTGGAAGGAATAACCGAACTCTGTCGGGAAAGTGACCCACCCAGCACACTGAATATTCCAGCAAAAGTGCCCTTTCTGTGATGTGGTGTGCCAAAAAACAAAAGCAAAGAAGACTTTAAAAATAAAGGAGGAACATGCCGTAAAATTGTACTGGCTCCCTACTCTGGGGAGGCCAGGTCCTTCTGCCTGTTCGGAATGGGCTGGTAGTCTTAGGAATTGCTGTTTCCTCCTCTGACTCCCATGGCATTTTCAAAGGTGCTTTAGCAAGCCCTATGGCATGTGTCCATAGATGAAGGGAGCTGCACCCTTTAGCTACTACGTCCACTGTTTGTCCTCAGCACCACCCTCCTGGGTCCTGCCTCTGTATTTTTTCCTGCATCTTAAGGAAATTGGTTTTTTCCAAAAGCTCGTCTCTGAAAGATCTGACTAGCAGAAGCAAGGCATTACAGTGGATTTGGGTAAATTATAAGCATTATCCACATGCCTCCAAGATCAGGCATTTTGGCAGGCACCAGTGCTGTCATCTCCTCCAGCTGTTACCTCCCCTGACCTCAGAGAGTTCACCACTACTTTTCTTCTTCTTTCTTTGTCGTGTTCCACTTACTGCTTTTATTTCCCAGTGGCACCATGAGCGTACACACCGTTAAACCCTACAGGGAATTCAAGACAGCAGCAGCATTTAATCAATACCCTGGGTTTCATGGCCTTGCCACCTGGATGCTGCTGCGTGGGACCACTTGCTGCTCTGTGCCCTTCCTTTCTCCGTCCCACACTCTTCCCTCATTGCATCCTTTAACATAACGCCAAAAAACCCATCCCTTACCTGGATTTTTGTGGGTGTTTTGCCTTTCTGGAGAAGTCAGCTAGTCCACTGCCCTCCCTCCCTGCCTCATAATAGACACCGGGACCAGCAGGAGTGGCTCGGCTGCCTGGGTCAGTGTTTCAGCCCAGCAGTGGGGAGAAGGGCAGCCTGCCTGCACGCTGCCTGTTCTGCCCCACCAGCTGGGATGGGAGTGAGCTTGTTGGATGCTGAAGGAGTGAGAGTGCACGGGCAAGCCACCCGTCCCACTGAGCCCTGTGGGCTGAGGCATCTCCAGAACAAGCCCCACGCACATCCCTGCTCCCCTGAGGAAGGCAGCCAAGGAGCTTTCACGTCCAAAATGCCTGAAATTTGGGCAAAAGCACAAAGGTGCCAAAGTGCCTGTGTCCTTACAGCCCCCGGGCAGAGCAGCTGGTGCTGGAGACCCATTTCTGGGGCTACAAGATGTTTTGCTCCATCTCTCTGCCTGCTCCCTTGGGGCTGCCTGCACCTCCTTCCTGGGGTGACCAGAATGGAAACTAGAGTGTCTTCACGCAGGAATGGGGTGAGGACAGCCCGGCTCAGGCTTTGCTCCCCTCTGCCTTTGGGATTGGGGATCAAGATGGGGGATTGGCTCTAATAACCTCTGCCTGAAGGCTGCAGGAGGCTTATGGGCAGGCAGAAGCCAGCGCAGAAGAAAGAGGGACTTGGGCTTTTAATGAGTGACGAGTTGGAAGCTCCCTGCAGGATTATTTGGGAAGAATGGGTAATCTCTTAATTCGAGCTAATCTCCCCATCCAGACCCATCGCAGAGGGAGAAAATTGTTAATATCCAGAGCCAGGAGAAGGGAGGGAGGGAGAGGACCAGGCAATCTGGAGCAAGGGAGGAAGGGAGAGTGTGGCAGGCCGGGGTTGTGCTGTGGTGAGGGCTGCTCTGTGCTGTGGTGCTGTGTTTCTGCTGATGGTCACAGCCATGGCCCCACGACTGCCCTGAGTTTCCAGCAGCCTTTTCCTGCCAGCCAGAGGCACAGCTGCGGATCACAGGTCTAGGAGCTCCCTCCAACTGCTGCATCCAGATGTCCTCTTGCCTAACTAATCTGTTGCTGCCTTCTCCCCAAGGCACCTTGCAGGGAATATCCGCAAGTTTTCCCCGGGTGGGACTCCAGGGACAGGGTGCAGGCTGGCAGCTAACAGGCCAAGATCCCACCAGGGCTGAGCGAGGCTGTGGAAAAGCAAGGGCTGGCTTTGTTTGAGCCACGCAGCCAGGAAACTGCCCGCTCGCCCAAAGCCTGGCCTGTTTGGCAGATCCCATTTGGCTGCCGCTTTTGTGTGTACCAAAGGTGCAAATTGCTCAATAACCCAGCAAAGCCGGGACACAACTACGTCTGCGAGCAGTGATGTACCTCTTGAGCCGTATGTATGCTCTGGGGTGCATCTCTTGGCTGTGCACAGCCTGGGTAGGTATTTGTACGTGCTCAGCTGCAGGGGGATAGGAGCCAGCGTGTGTCATGCAGGACGTTGGAGGCAATGCTTTATGCCGTGGACCTTTGAAATTGCAAGGGCCTGTGGCAACCCACCAGAGCTGGGAGGTAGAAGAAACACAACACAAGGATGTCTGGGAGAGCAGCAGCCAGTCACTGGAGGAAGCAGGTTGTCATGAGAGCTGCTTTGCAAAACATCGCTTCAGTACAGGACTGCTTTGGTTTATGGCCAAGTGATGCTTTCCTGTGTTACTACCTGCGCGGGGTACCTCAAACAGCACGGAGCTTTGCGTGTCTGGTTTGGTGTTAAGGGCCAGCTTGCTGATGCTTTTCTGAACGCATCCCCTAGGTCTTACTCTGTTACAGCTCCTCATACTTGTACCTATAGGAACGATGTCCTACCTGGAGAATTTGATCAGACATCAGTATCTCTGGACAGCATGGGCCCCATTTACAGTCCTGCAGTGGCCCTCTGCCCTTGTCACACCAGCTGCAGCTTGCAGGGCGTTAAATCCCACGGCTCCAGCTCCTGCTGGGGCTGCAGGCTGGTATTAAATGGAAGCAGCTGGCCTCCTCACCACCCTAATCAGATTGAAAGAGCGAGGGAGGTGAAAACAAGTTAGCGCTTGCTCAGACACATTTGACTACGTCTGAGACGATTACAGCCTAAATGCTCAAAGGGGAGTTGATGGTATGTATCGATTTATAGAGTGAAACTCCTCCTAAAGCCTGTTGGGAAGAGGCTCATAACCACGTAACGCTACTGTTAGATGATTACCATATGACCTTAAGTAAATCTGCCTAAGAGTGGGGTTTTTTCAGTGGAAATGCCCCACTCAGATAAATGAAGTCATCTGTTATCTCCTAATACTTGCTAAATGACTGCTAGCCTTGTCAGTGGAGGAGTAAACCGTCCCTCCAAACTGTGTGAAGGGTTCTGTAACGTATGGGAGCTATTTACTGTGTCAAGACCCGTGGGCCAGGAAAATAGTGGGAGGACAGCTTGTACCTGCCTTTTTATTATTTACAAGTATTTTATTTACTTGTTTGCAAACAAAGCAGTGGACTTGGCAGATTTGAAGCATTTTTGCAATAGATTTGTCATGGTTTAGTAATCAGGAAAGCCAGACTGTTGTTTGTTTGAAGAAGTCTTTGGAGCAGTGGCTCCTGGATTTGGGATTGGGACTGTATTGACTCCAAACCATAAATGGAACCGCAGGGCCACAAGCTCCACTTTTAGTCCAGGCATGCAAGTGGGATTTGGGGGTTTTTGCACCCCGAAATGCAACTTTCGCTAAGGTGAAGCCTGTGCAACAGCTCCGGCCATGCCAGTGCGCAGTCTGTGAGCTAAAGGGATGGATTGGTTTGTGCTGTGTGGTTTGGGTTGCTGCCTGCTCCGAACTTGCGCAGCAGTGAGCTGTAAAGTTGTGTTTGCTACCTGTGTGATCTACTCCAGGTGATCCTGCTCTGGCAGGAGGGTTGGACTAGATGATCTCTAGAGGTCCCTTCCAACCCTTACCACTCTGTAAATAAATCTGTGTGACACACTTACGCTCGCCTTGGGCAGCAGGAGAACAGAGGCTTCCAAAGCCGCTGCAGCCGTGGGCTAGCAGAGAGGCTCAAGCAGAAGAGTCTCAGGCGGTCAGAGAATGTGGGTTTACAAAAACCCACAGGAGATCCCAGGGAATCAACATGCCTGCATCTCTGCCTTTTTCTGTTGCAAGCTGCAGGGACTTAGGTGGGCTAAATAATTTCCAAGTGCGGTAGGAACGGTGCAGGATGCCCAGCTGGCGATGGGAGTAGTCACCCCCCAAGCTTTCCAGCCAGGCAACGGACAAAGCTCCACGCTACCGCCTTATAAAACAGCCGTTAGGTGTAGTAGGCCTTCAGACAGACTGGATCAGCTGGAGCCAACGAGCATTTGGAAATTTTACTGGTGACAGTTTATTCAGTTTTTTTTCCTTTTTTGTGCTTGCAGACTGGAAAATTTTTTGGTGCAGTGGATGGCTCAATAATGACCCAGCTGCTAAACATGGGCATGTTCAGGAGGTAAGTGCAGGCTCTCCACGCTGTACTTCTCTTTCTTCGGCTGGTGTGTGGGTCAGAGCATATCGGTCCGCGTAAGCAGCTGCTGATCAGGGCAGAACGCACGTGCCGGGGCACATGGCTCCCATTTTGCTACAAGAGCTCCTTTATCTACCTGCCCCCTACCCTGATGTGCTCGGCCATCGTCACCACACACCCTGTTTCTCCTCTCCTGCTCTTCCACCCACTGCAAAGCACTGAGAGGGAGTAACTCCTGATCTCCGTGTGGCCAGAAAGCAGGTGCTCCTCTGCCTTTACCAGGGCTGGATGCTACGGGAAGCACTTCTTGGCATGCTGGGGGAAGTGCTTCAGTTCCTCCTGCCAGGAGGAAAGCCTTTCTGTGAGCAGTTGTCTGAGATCCTCCCAGATCCGTGGCAGTGCAGCTGGCTGAGCACATTTCTCTCTCTCCTAAAAATACCTCTGTTCGTCCACCTCCACTCCCCCAGCCTGTGATGAAGGAGAGCCAGAGTTTCAGTGGCTTGAACAAAGGAACTAGTGGGACCTGAGGCAGATCCAATTACGATTCTCCTGCTTTACTCACCATCTAGATGAGGGACGTATTTCCTCCCATGCTGGCCCAGTTACATTAATCCAGGGCCTGTGTTCCTCGCTTTGCAACGTCCAGCAGTGACCCAACAGCAAACACGTGTAAGCAGGCCACCGCTTTGGTTCTTCCTTAGGGGACTTATTTTAGAAAAAGCTGACGTGTGCTCCCCGTGGACAGGTGCACTGCTTGCTTGTGACCGCTTGCGTGTTTTGCTCTGGTTGCAGGGTGACCATGTATGACTACCAAGCCATGTGCAAAGTACCCTATCACCACCACAGCGGTGCCCGGCCCCTGCTCAGCGTACGTATCTGTCGGCATCCAGCCCCCTCTGGGCTGGGCTGCGGAGGCTTCCTCCCAGGAGGTCTCCAGCACCTCGGGGTGGCACATTCCACAAAAGAGTTTAGTAGCCGTTCACTTTCGTTGATGGGAATGTCCAGACTCATCCGAGGCAGATTTCTGAGGCAGTGATGGCCACTGACAGTGGTTTCCAATTTGGCTCTCTATTGGCATATAGGGTCCCACTGAAAACTGGAAAGACTGGGGAGAGGACAGGAACCAGACTCTGCCAGGCTTCTCCTAAAAGCCAAGGAACCAGCTAGCAGCTGAAATGAGCAGAAATGCTTTTGCAGGGCATGGTTTTACTCAGCAGCTCAAAAACGGAGAGTTGCATTCCCAGTACATCTGGGAGAAAGCTGTTAGCCTTCCAGGGAAGCATGAGTGGGCTTGGAGCAACAGAGAGAGAGGGGTGAAAGCTGCCGAGAAATGCTGATAGCCCAGGGAACAAACTGTCGAGTGAATGGTTTTGCCAGTACCCAAATGCAACCTCTCTTTTGTCTGATAAAAGTTAATAATCCAATTCCACTCTGCCTTCCTAACCTGGCCTTGACCAGGCAGAACTAAGTAGTTACTCAACACTCAGGCCACGTCAGACCAGTTGAAGCAACCCTAAACAGGGGAGTGTTCATTTTTGCTATGATCAGCTCTTAGATACTTTAAAATGTGGTGTTCTGGACGTACATCCTACAGCATGGCGCTGCCATTTTCTGTCAGTAAGAGAATCTTTAACAACATAGTGCTTTTTAATGATACATTGCATTTTCAACAATATATCAGGTTTGGGAATAGTTATACTTAAGCTGGAGAGATTTGACATTGCAGTCAAAACACTCGCTTGTTCAAGAATTTTGATTACTGAAAGAAATGTCACAGAATATAAGCTGCCAAAACCCGGGTGAATTGAGAAGAGAATAAAAGGGTGAGCATTCGGCCTTCGTCTCTCCCTTAACCCCTCTTAGCGAAACCCTCGAGGAGGAAGAAATCAAGAAAAGTCCATTTTTCATATGCATCGTTCAAAGGAAAAATCAGTCAAATTCCCAACCATCTATACATTTTATTATTTGCTGACTTCTTTTGGTTGAGGATAAGTCAGTTAGCAGTAATGGAAGATTATCTTGTGTCCTGTGACTGCTGCATCTGGTTTGGGTTTGAGGATATGGGCACAATTAGGAGAGGGAGAGATGAAAATTAGACATGGTTACCATGAAGAAAAGAAGCAGCAGGATCCTCTGTGGCTGAATTGTCCCTGGGACAATGTTGGATTTCCAATTTGTAGCTGAAAAGCAGGAAGATGATAGAAGTCATGCCATCTTGAGGAAAAGCTGGATGAAAGCACAGTTAAGCATAATCAATCAATGGCAGATAATACTAAATCCTGGGCAATGCTGTAGCCTGTCCCAGAAACACCACTTGCTATCAGAATATAAAAGCATCCTAAACTGGTGGTGTCCCATTTAGCTGTGTTTCTCTCCTGCTCTGAGCTCTCAAGGTCATCCATACTGGAGAGAAATCATCAAGCAATTACATCTTCAAAGTCCTTCATACATTTGTGATAAACTCCCTGACCCTGATGGGGAGGGGGTGAGAAGATATTATTAGTAGCAAGGCAGCTCCACTGGCTTTTGATATATTATTTCAAACATTTTTCAGTGATGCCCAGACCTTGAATTTCCAGAGTGGCTTCAAGAGCTCTGATCAGTGGAGGGAATTGGTCTGAAACGTGGGGTCCTGCATAACAATTATAAACTCTCTGACCGGCTCCTTATGGTATTTCTCATTTCTTCTTTTGTTCTCCAGCCAATTTATGCCTTTCTAGCTGCAGTGAAATGGCTGATAAGTGATTTCCTCATGTGAGTACCAAAAGATGGGGGTGTTCGGGAGGCTCAGACCGACGGGGGCGAGAGCTGAGAAAGCTGCAAGTGGAGGCCCCCGTGGAGGGCATCGCTCTCAGCCTTCTGACATTCAGCTCAGCGCCTTGCTCCTGGGAGACAGAAAGCTATTACTATTCCCATTTTGAGAGGCAGAGGCCCGGAGCGGGTCTGGGATTTACCTGAAGTCACGCAGTACAAAGTGGCGGAGTCAGAAATAGGACTCGGGTCTACCGGGGCCCCGCACAGATCCTCGATGCCGAGTCCTCTTGCCCGTCTCCTTCACCCATGATGAGCAAATGCACCCCTTTGCTTCGCAGGGGGTGAAGGGAAGAAGCCAGGGAGCTCAGGCCGGAGTGACAGGCAAGGGAGGAGAGAGGGGAGGCCTTGAATCAAGCTCTGGATTCAGGCTCACCTCAAACTGCTGGAGGGGAAACAGAGTTCTAGTTCAAATTAGGATGAAAATGCTGCTGCTTGTTTTTCTGGGTATGCAAAAGGGGAGGTGTGGAAAAGATCCAGTTCTGAGGGCTTGAGCGTATTGGTAGAGGATAATTCAGTGTAAGCTGCAGCTCCCTTCACGTAGCCAGAACACGGGCTCCCTGATGGCCACCCGTGCCTGCTCCTCAGGTGGGTCTCACAGTAACCAAATCCCCTCCCAGCCCAGGGGCTGCCACACTCCATCCTTCCTTGGCCGGCGAGGCCCCTGCGTGGTACGTACTTCAGGAAAAAGCCCATTCAGATATTCCTCAGTACAGATCCCACGATACAGAGCTACACTCTATCATCTGGGGAAAAAAAAAAAAAGAAAAAAATCTCAGACTTCCACTGCCAGCAAACGCGTAGTAAACATTTTAGCGCTGCTACGCGGCGGGGCCATCTCCCTGACACCCGCATCCTTCCCGGCTGCTGGAAAAGCGTCCTCTCTTCTTGCTCTTTTGACAGCTTCCTTTTGGAGTTCAACATGAGTAGCTTCTGGCACTCAGACAACTTGGCAGATGGTGAGTACACGGGAGCCGCCCCACAGCACGCGAGCGTTACAGCCGCTGGTGGCAGGAGAAGCTGGATGGGGAAGCCTGGCCTCGTGCGAGGACCCCGCCGTCTGCCCCACCACCCTCTGTGGATGCTGGAATCCAGCTTCCAGGTCCCACCACCTCCCCATCTCCCCCCACTCCCACCTCCATTTCAGGCTGCCAGAGCGGTCAGGGTGAGGTGTGTGCCACTCGCTTTCCTCTGGGTACCTGCTGGGTGGGGGGAAGGATCTTCTTTCCCAGGAGCCGCACCCTGCGTGCACTGGGATGAGAGAGACCATCCGCTGCAAAGCCCTTGGGCTGGAAAGATTCCCTTCCAGCCTTTCCTGAGGGTGGTCTATGGGACAGGAGAGAGCAGGGCTGGAGCAGCAGGCTCTCTGGAGCCTCACAGGCGTCCCAGGAAGCCACAGGCGAACCAGAAGCCTTTCTGGTTCAGTACAATGGCCCACCGAACTCTCTGGAAGAGAGATGATGGCACAGCAAGGAGCACGGCTGGGCTGAAACCCAGTGACCTGCCCTGCAGCTGCAGTACCGCCTGCTAAAAACATCCCGGGAGTCTCTGCGGTCCCATTCCGGCCCTTGCGGCCAGGAGGGATGTTACTGTCCCCGAGGCAGCCCAAAGGGAAGGGTGAGGAGTGCTCGGCGCAGACCGTAGCCACCGTTATTGCATCCTCGCTAATTATTCAGCGCTAACGATGCTCTTAGCAGAGACAGTGGTACCTTCCCTCCTAACTGTGGGGCTGAACTCTCTGGGCATAATGGGAAAACAGTCATTTTTAGAAAGCAAGGTGTCCTTCTAGTCAGGGAATCAGCCCGATGTGTTGGTCCCGCTCACCCCCTCCGAAGAAGGTGGCCAGGGAGGGAGGCGGAAGCCGCAGCTATCCACTGTGCGGCCCTGGCTGCCGCTCCGCACGCACCAGGATAACGGGAGTGACCCCCCGCGGAAATTGGGGAGGGAGAGTCGGGTGAGAAAGCGCAGTGGCAGAACAGGAGGGACTGCTCTTTCCGGAGGACAGACCGACCTGGCGTTCCTGCAGGGAGCTGCTGGGGATGCTAAGCGGCCACGGTTTGGAGAAGATGCGAGGCAAAAGGGAGCGGGTTCGCGCTGCTGCCTTGCTCGTCACCATTTCCTTCTGTGCTTTCTTCATCTCTCTCCCGCATCACCTCCATGGCTGCCCTGTGCAAATTCATCTCTTCGTTCCACCGCCATCATGTGAAACTGCCACGTGGCTCCATCTTCATCCCGTGTCTGTGTGTGTCGTGTGACTTTTCCAGCCAAGGCTGTCTTCCACCACTGTAAGTAGAACCACCTAGCAGCCAAACGAGGAGGCTTTAGCTAGAAATCCCAGGCTAGGAAAGCTTTTTGTCTGCAAAAGTGGGGCACTTGTGGAAAGGTGTGACAGGGACACGGCAGTGCCTGGCTCTGTTTCCCCGCACCGCACAGAAGCGGGCGATGCTGTTCCTCGGTGAGCTGGGGACTGAAGGTCTGCCACCCAGAAGTCGGTATCGGAGGGGACACACCAGCCTCCTCAGGACGTGCAGGCACAGGCAGCACCGTCACTCGCTGCTGGGCCATAGATGGGCCCAGAGCCCTCGTGCCACAGCACGTCCTTCCCTTCGGTTCCCACCCCGTCCTTCCCAGTTGTGCCAAAACCAAAGCCCAGTCCATGCCTTCTTGCAGGAAAAACTATACGGGTCTCGTAGGCTTCAGATATTAAGAGGCAACTTAAGTCTTCTTTTCCACACCCCGTGGCTTAGCTCCTTTCGACGAATCCCAGCCCAGCCCCAGGATAACGCAGAATTACTCTCAAGCAGTTCAGCTGATAAGGGTATGCTGTGGCGCCCAAAGCCGCTCCCGCAGGCAGGTTAGAAATCCCTCCCAGACGGAGTCCAGACTGTAGCTGGGTTTGTGTGTCTGCCTGCTTCCATATCCAACAGTGTTTGCTGGTTCGCTGTCTGCCCGGCAAGGCGTACGCGTGAGACGGAGAGAGAGGAACGGAGGCAGTGGGAATGTGTCTTCCTCTATGAAGAAGAGGAAGAGAGTGTGGCTGTGGGTTAAAAAAGAGTGTCCATGTGCTGGCGTGGAAGAATACTACTGGGGCTGGAAGAAATGGATTGCACATGCTGTTAAGAATGGGCCGTAGGTTTTTGCCAGAGACTGTAACGTTTTCTTGGCTGCCTGCCAAGGCTGGTGTATGCAGAAAGTAGGGAAGGAAGGAGACGTTTTGTGAGAAATTGAGCACGTTTGTTCGGGGAGATGTGTGGAGGAATTGACAGTCGGGGTTCTAATGCTCACTAATTCAGAGGTTCTAATTCAGAGGGATCTGAATAGGCTG
>NW_010261781.1:0-250 GCF_000690775.1 Eurypyga helias
CGTGTCCCCCCCATCCCTGCTGATGTCCGGCACAGCCGCAGTCCCTGGCACAGTTCGGGCGCCCCAAAATCGACGGAGAACTGAAGGTCTCCAGCACGGAGCGGCGCTCCAAGGTGGACAGGTGGGATGGGGCGAGGGGCATCATGGGGCACCTGCAGGGATGTGGGGACACCACAAGGACATGGGGACACCCACGGGGACATGGGGACGCCCATGAGGACACCACAAGGACATGGAGACATCCCTAGGA
>NW_010261781.1:504-1120 GCF_000690775.1 Eurypyga helias
CGGGGACAGGGGGACACCTATGAGGACACCACAAGGGCATGGGAACATCCATAGGAACATCCATGGGGACACCACAAGAACATGGGGACACCACAAGGACATCCATAGGAACATCCATGAGGACACCACAAGGACATGGGGACACCACAAGGACACCATGGGGCCATGGGAAACCAGGGACACCCACAGGGACACACGGATGGGGACACGGGGACACCTTAGTGACACCCTTGTCACAGAGCAGGGGTCACTCCAGGGCAGTGGTGGGGACACCCCACGGAGCGCAGTGGCCTTGGAACCCCAGTGTCGCCCCCATCCCCAGGTACGGCTTCCTCCTGGACAAGGCTCTGATCATCTGCAAGCGCCGCGGGGACTCCTACGAGGCCAAGGACGTGGTGGACCTCCAGAGCCACCAGCTGCGGGACGGCAGCCTCGGCCCTCGCGACGGCAAGAAGGTACCTGGGACACAGGCAGCCGGTTCCCGACAGACCCGGGCGTCCACGTCCCTGGTGGTCCCTGGTGGTCCCAGGTGTTCTGGTCATGGTGGACACCAGCGTCCTGGTCACAGTGGTCACAAGTGTCCAGGTGTGGTGGACACCAGGATCCTGGTTCCTGG
>NW_010261781.1:1840-2124 GCF_000690775.1 Eurypyga helias
ACCCCAGGAGCCTGGTCACGGTGGACACAATGTCCAGGTCTGGTGGACACCAACATCCAGGTCCTTGGAGTCCCCAAGCGTCCATGTCCTTAGTGGACACACTGAAGCCGGTGGTCCCCAGCAGCCCCACGCATCGGGGAGGCCGTGCACCCCGGCGTCGGGTGCCGCTGACCGCCACCCCTGCCCGCAGTGGACACACACCTTCCTGCTCATCGACACGGCCGGGCTGCAGGGCTACGAGCTCTTCTTCAAGACCCGGGAGCTGAAGAAGAAGTGGCTGGGGG
>NW_010261781.1:2205-3874 GCF_000690775.1 Eurypyga helias
GGTGCCCCTCCACCCTGGGGTGGGGGCACCTGCCCCACTGGTGGCTGCGTGGCCCCTGGAGGGGGACAATTTGCCCCCACCAGATCCAGCTCTTCCCATCTCTTCCCAGCTCCAACATCTTCCCCGAGCACGCCCTGGCCGACGGGCACGACTTCCAGATGTTCTCCTTTGAGGACACCACATCCTGCAGGGCCTGCCAGATGTTGCTGAGGTAGAACCCCAAAATTATGTGTCCCCCCCCGTCATGGGGAGACAATGGTTCACGGGGTGACTTGGGAGATGGGTTTGGGGGGGCTCTGGGAGAAGGAGAGGCCCCAGATATGTGATGGGAGGTGGGCTGAGGTCTGGATGGGTCAAGCCCTGGGGTGAGTTGAGGTCAAGGTGGGTCAAGCCTTGGGTGGGTCAAGGTCTGGTTTGGTGGGTTGAGTCGTGGGTAAGCCAAGGCCAAGGCGGGTCAAGTTTTGGGTGGTCGGAGACCTGGGTGGGTCAAGGAGGCCAACAGGTCAAACCCTGAGTGGCCCCAAGGCCAATGTGGGTCAAGAGTTGGGTGAAGAACAAAGTGGGTCAAGTTTTGGGTGGGCGGAGACCTGGGTGGGTCAAGGAGGCCAACAGGTCAAACCCTGAGTGGTCCCAAGGGCAATGTGGGTCAAGAGTTGGGTGAAGAACAAAGTGGGTCAAGTTTTGGGTGGGCGGAGACCTGGGTGGGTCAAGGAGGCCAACAGGTCAAACCCTGAGTGGTCCCAAGGGCAATGTGGGTCAAGAGTTGGGTGAAGAACAAAGTGGGTCAAGTTTTGGGTGGGCGGAGACCTGGGTGGGTCAAGGAGGCCAACAGGTCAAACCCTGAGTGGTCCCAAGGGCAATGTGGGTCAAGAGTTGGGTGGAGGCCAAGGCGGGTCAATCCTTGGGCAGGTCAATCCCTGGGTGGGTCAATCCCTGGGTGGGGTGACCCTGGTGGGGCCAAGGCCAATGTGGGTCAAGTTTTGGGTGGGTGGAGACCTGGGTGGGTCAAGGAGGCCAACAGGTCAAACCCTGAGTGGTCCCAAGGGCAATGTGGGTCAAGAGTTGGGTGGAGGCCACAGTGTGTCAAGTGTTGGGTGGAGGGCAACAAGGTGGGTCAAGGGTTGGGTGGAGGCCAAGGCGGGTCAATCCTTGGGCAGGTCAATCCCTGGGTGGGTCAATCCCTGGGTGGGTTGACCCTGGTGGGGCCAAGGCCAATGTGGGTCAAGTTTTGGGTGGGTGGAGACCTGGGTGGGTCAAGGAGGCCGATAGGTCAAACGCCGAGTGGTCCCAAGGCCAACGTGGGTCAAGACTTGGGTGGAGGTCACGGTGGGTCAAGGGTTGGGTGGAGGCCAAGGCGGGTCAATCCCTGGGTGGGTCAATCCCTGGGTGGGTTGACCCTGGTGGGGCCAAGGCCAATGTGGGTCAAGAACCTGGTGGGTCACGGACTGGGTTTACCCAAGGCCCAGGTGGGTCTTGGTTGGGTGGGCCGAGGTGGGTGGGCTCAGGTGGGCCAAGGGGTGTCCCCACACGCTGACCATGCCCCGGTGACACCCCCCCATGGCGCGGTGTCCCCCCCAGGGGCGCGTTCTACCAGGGGTACCGCTGCAGCCGGTGCCGGGCTCCGGCGCACAAGGAATGTCTGGGGCGGCTGGGAACCTGCGGCCGGGGC
>NW_010261782.1:0-6780 GCF_000690775.1 Eurypyga helias
CCTTCTTATGCTGGGGGCCCCAGACATGAACACAGTAAAATTTAGCACAAAATTAGAACAAAGTATGTGCAAATGCTTTGATGTATTATTTTCCATACAAATACTCCATAAATCTACCAAATTTCCCTTTTGTATAGTTCTCCAAAGTTGTTGCTGTTATTTTCCATATAAAATTATATCCAAACATACCCGGGGCTTGGGATCACACCAGCTCTGTTGGGAGAAACAATCGGAGGGATTGGTGATGTTATTAACACAAACCTCTCTATTTAAAATCATTGGATACGAACAGGAGCCCCATGATGATCTGTTGTGATTTACAGGTCCATCATCTGTGGTCTCCAGGAAATCCACAGAAAGGGGGTCTGTGAGTAAGGAATCCAGCCATTGTTAAGCAAACACCCACCCTGCATCAGAAAATCAAAGAACACCAACCCAAAATTTTTGGCAGTGGCTATAAAGAGAGTCCAAGGTGACTAGATGAGATGGAGACAACCACTTACCAGATCCCTGCATTAGGGTGAGATAAATCCCCCCTGCTCTGTCCCATCAAAAGGGTATGAAGCTAGAAAATGCTTAAAAGTTTAAGAAGACTCGGGGAGATACTTCTGCATGCAAACACCATGAGCACAGGAGACTCATTTCTTTAGAGGGGGGTAGGGCAAACCCCTTTACCTCCCCATCCAAGGTGCAGCTCCATGGGGCCAAGCACTGCTGTGCTACAAATACTGGGACCGCGGCTTATTCCCAGTATTTTTCCTTTTCCCTGTGCACACCATCGGCCAGGTGTGCAGTGACCTTCCAGGGGAGCAGGGCATCACGTGGCATGTCAGTGAGGAGCCACATGATGGGGAAATACAGGTCTCCCGGGGGCAACCGATGTAAAATGTCCAGGGGGCGGGGGGGAAACCTGCTGCAGCTTTATCTTGGTTTTGTGCAGACCTGCTCTGATGGGACCCTCGGCTGAGAGGTGTTTTGAGCTGTTACGAAATGAGCACGGTCACATTTTCCCTCTCTCTTTTCCCCATGCCCCTTGCTGCACTGTAGATAAGGCGGCAGTGTTTTGGCAGCTGGGAAGTGATGCTCTATCTGTTTGCACATATAGGATGGTAACGGAAATGGGCCACCCACCTTTATTTCTAGGGTTTAACTTGCTTCTGCTCATTGTGCTGGGGACATTGGCTGGTTCCTTTGGTGGCGATGCACAGCGCAACGATGCCGGGCACAGATCGGAGACCAGGCAGACTTCTGCATTCACAACTGAATGATGCCCCTGCATCAGCCTTGCTTACTGCTGTTGCTGCTCAAGGCTCTGTTGAAAGGTTTGGCTCCAAACCCTCTTTTTCCTCCCTCCTCTTTAAAATTTCAGTTTCTGGGAATTTTTTCTGACATGAGATTTATTTATTTTGTAATCCCTTGCTCTACTTTGTGTCACTTTTCTGCAGCTAGACCGTACCGTTTTGCCCGTTTGACCTAACCCTCAGTTTCCGAGTTTGTACCAGTCAGAGTCCTGAAGTTCATGCTGCAGATGAAGTCCTCCTCTTCGTCTTCAAGTGCATCCTTCACCTACTCAAGGCTTATCCACCTTCTGCCCTGCTCTGATGCCTGCCTTATTCTGAGGTTAGGCTCTGGAAGGAGAATAACACCTCTAACTGGTGGGGTCTACTTTCACAGAATCACAGAATCACAGAATGGTTTGGGTTGGAAGGGACCTTAAAGATCATCTAGTTCCAACCCCCCTGCCATGGGCAGGGACACCTTCCACTAGACCAGGTTGCTCAAAGCCACATCCAGCCTGGCCTTGAACACATCCAGGGATGGGGCATCCAGACCTGACACATCTGGTGTGAATGAGCCCATGATACTGTTGTCCTCTCTTTCATTATTTATTAGTCTTCCCACCAGCTCCCAAGCAACACATGGCCAAAACTACCGCTTCTGGTGGCTTTGGTGCATTGGAGAGGAGGGAGGAGGAAAAGAAATATAGTATCACCTTGCTATATCTCCTGCAAAATCCTTGTTTTGTTGCTTAGTGACAACATCGTTATACGCAGTCCCAGTGCTACATGTAAAATATTGAATGTGAAGTGCTGCCATGCAGCAAGAAGTTCAGCTTTGTTAAATGCCACATCTCCTTGCTTGGCACTGGCAATGTGGCTCCCCGCTTCTCTTCCAAACACTAAAGGGCACATCGGGTCCCAGCACTGCAGATTGGTCCAGGCCCTCCACCTCCATTGAGGCACGGTGGTGTGCCAAAGCAGTGGTCTCGGTCTCTGCCATATTCAGGACATCCCAAATATTGCTGGTGCCCAGGTGAGTGGGATCTAGGGGCAGATTCAGACTGCCTAGGAGGACAAAGTCCCTCAGAACACTCTGTGGAGACCAGAAGTAGGAGACAACCATCTCACATATGACCTGAAGTTTATTTTTACTCCACAATCTGCCCCAGAAAGAAACACTCAGCAGCTCTATTTCTCACTTCCACCTGAAGCTATAGAGTGGACTCCTAACCATTTTCAAGCCTCCCTCTTAGTGACACTGTAATTCACACTAAGAGAGGAGGCCCATGAGCTACACATAGTCCAACCCTGAGGTGACAGCTGCAGTGTGTACCAACCCCAACAACTCGAGCAAAGCAGAACGTTGCCAAGCTACGTGCCCTTCCCTCACCTTGTGCACCTTGTGTTTGTGGGTCCAACAAAACCAAACCAAAACAAGCCAAGACAAACCAGGACAGAACAGAATAGAGTAGAATGAATACGGTATGGTAGGGTAGGATAGGAAAGGATTATTTCAGTTGGAAGGGACCTACAACAATCTTCTATTCCAACTGCCTGACCACTTTGGTGCTGACCAAAAGTTAAAGCATGTTATTAAGGACATTGTCCAAATGTTACTTAAACACTGATAGGATGGGGCATTCTCTCTAGGAAGCCTGTTCCAGTGTTTGACCACCCTCTCAGTACAGAAATATTCCCCTCTCACCCCAAAACCAAGCAATGCGAATTGGCAACAGTCCATGAATCAGGATTGGGCTGCCCTCTCCATAGCAAATGGGAGCAGTGAGATGTGGATAGGGTTTTCTGTGCCTTTTCAACATCTCTTCTCTGGTAGGAACAATTGGCTCCAACAAAGTGAGGCTGGGAGACGTGGATATGGTCTCTGTCTTATAACCCACCTTGTTACTGGTAACTGGATGTTCGAAATAAATAAGCTAAAACCAAACCAGTGGCAAAATCCACCAACTGTATCAGAGAAAAGGGCTCAGGGATGAATGCTTGATTCAATCAAAATGAAAGGTCTGCTGTATGAAAATGTGTATTTCATGGGCTACCTGTGACTGACAATGCACCAAATATATTTTGGATGGTCTGCTTTGCTTGTAAACTGTGCCTAACTGACTCCAGGGACTGAAGTAGTTGCAGCAGCCTTGGCTACACCAACACAATATTCCATTTTTGTCTTTTCTGATAGTTTTGTACAAGGCAGCACACTATCAGCCAAAAGCTGCATTGCTATTCTTATAACAAAAGAAAGATCTCCTCTTGTTTTCGGTGAAGTCTCCATTTGCATTAAGAATGCCCAGGGGATGTGGATACACAAACATGCTTTATCCGAGGGAAATGTTGAGCAGAGTTCCTGGTAAGCCCCAGCTCATGTGTCTCAAGAAAAAAAAAAGAAACAAAAAAACCCCCAAAAAACAGCCCCAAAAACCCAAACCCAAGCCAGGGTTGTAGCAACACAGTCAGCCTTTTCTTTTATCTGCCACGCTGGGCAGCAAACCTGCACCTGCGATGGTGCACAGGAGGGCTGTAACAGCGAGAACATGCGTCTGGAATGGGTTTAGAGATAATAAGAAATCATCTTAATGTGACTGTTGAATGTACAAGGGATCCAGTAATAGTTATCACAGGTACACTTTCATTAACTCCCTTTAATTTAAAAGCTTGGTGTTTGCAGCAATCTTTTGCAGGCAAGAAAAAGTCAAATCAAATGAAAAAAATCCCGGTGAAGTGCAATGCTGCTGCTTCCCCCAGGAGCTGTACTGCACAGCCTGAAATCCATCTGCAGTGATCCCTCTAGCCAGGTCCCACAGCCCTTCGATGGGGCAGGCAGGCAGTGCCCCTGCAGCACCCGTGTCACCCATTACCCCCTTATCTCTTTACAGCAGGGACCCACGCTCACTGCCTGCAAACAGGGCTTGGGTGGGACCTTTCCAGCAAGCAAAGCACAAGTGACAGCACCCACAACCTCATCAGAGCTGCAGCTTTTCCCCATGTTCCTGGTGAGATGGCAAGCGCGGTCCAGGCTTGCAGCAATAATGTTATTCCACCCAGGAATAACCCATGTTCATACCTATCAGGGGAAAAAGAAGGACAAAAGAAAATAGACGATTTGATACTCAGGCATATCATGGTTCTGTGACAAAAATCTGAATTATATAATCAGGGTGCAATGATCCTCTCCTGAAAGTTGATAAACTATTCAACCTACCCAATCATAGAATCATAGAATCACAGAACGGTTTGGGTTGGAAGGGACCTTAAAGATCATCCAGTTCCAACCCCCCTGCCATGGGCAGGGACACCTTCCACTAGACCAGGTTGCTCCAAGCCTCATCCAGCCTGACCTTGAACACTTCCAGGGATGGGGCATCCACAACAATTAGCTTCCAATACATTAGCTTCACAAACAAATAAACATGCCAGAGAAACCAGGGATTTCAAACAGAATTCCATAGCTTATGACACTTGTGATTGCCGAGTAGGGGGAGACAGACCGCGGCTTCAAGACGTTTCCCACTTTCCCTCCTCTCCTCCCCACCCTCCACCCTGCAGAGGTTACACTCAGTGCTGGCAGTGAGCAAGGAGAAAAGCTGACCCAGCTGTGTGTGGTTGACTTTACTACCGGTTGCTGAGCTCTGCTCCTGTTTTTGTTCTGTGAGCAATTCAGCTTTGTGAAAGCCTTCATACATATTCAGGCATTTCAGAGGCCAAATGCCAGGAAGGCTGTAGGAAATTTCAGTGCAGTGATGGAGTGTTCCCGTGGCTGCAGTAGGAAATGCCTTTATTTGTGGAAGCAGGATGAGGGGTGGGGACACAGAAAGGAAAAATAGTTCGGTTCAGGAAAGGTTTATGAAAGGAAAATAACCCAACCATTCGATGCTATCAGTATTGTGAATCATACGCATTTCCAGCTCAGCTTCAATGGAGGATGGATAGTAGCACCCTGCTCTGTAGGGAGTGTGGTGTAACAGCATGGTGACCTTTGGGGACAGTTGGGGGGGTTATGGATGAATGTCCCGTAGCTGCACTGCTTAACGCATCCCCTCATCTTGCGGTTGAGGCTTCTCATGCCCTTTCTGCTCTGAGCATGGGTGACAAGTTGTACGGTAACAAGAGGGGGACAAATGGGTGAAATATATTACAACAATTTGAAATCAGGAGCCCGAGAGAGAGCTGGGGAAGGAGGAGCAAATATAACATCACTTGCATGGCATGTGGGGAGATTTGGGCCTTTGTGGGATGTAGGGAGCTTGCATTAAGCTTCTCACAACAGACCTAGCAGAGCCTAAGCCTAAACCCCTAGGTGATGGGCTTCCAGGATCTTTTCTCTGGAAGCTGAAGCCTATGCAAGAGAAAGCTGATTTGTGGGGCTGGAGAGGGAGTAAGCCCAGAGTGTAACAGGGTCTACGGCATGCACCCAGGAATGAGTTACACCTGACTTCCCCAAGGTGGTGTGTGAGGGCTGCTCTGACCCTCCTCCCAAAACTGGCACTGAGAGGAGCTTGTGGGCCTTCCTGTGCCAGTGCTAGGTCTCTGGTAGGACCAGGACTGGGATGTTGGGGCAGAAGCTGGTCTGGAGTTGTGGTATGGATGTCCCAGTCCAACAGAGAAGTGTCTGGGTTAGGCCATCTCTGGCTAGGGGATCACTGAGCCTGGGAGACATCTGGGCTGTGGCTTTAGCTCAAGGAACAGAAAGTCAGTTTGGTGTCTTATAACTATGTTGTTTTTTTCTCATTGATCTACAGGATGCAATTCAAAATAACCCACAAGAAGGTTTGGGTACACAGCGTGGTATTCAGATAAGGATATGTCTGGGTCTTGTTTTCTTACATCCTATTCATCCTTTCCCTCACCAATCCCACAGGCTGTAAGGACACACTTGGAGCAGACACACAGAAAGCTGGTGTTTTTCCCCACCCCACCACAGAAGGTTGTAGATGCTTCCAGCTGGGCCCATCTGGAAAAAGGAAAGGGTCCAGGGCTGGGAGTTTTTATGGGCTAAAATAAGAATGCAAAGGTACTTACTGTTATCACAGGGGAAGGAACTATGTATGTATGAGTGTCTTGTGGGTGCTTTCTCTGTGGTGTATTCTGGACATCTCCGTGCTGTTGGCTAGGCTTCACATCATCACTAGCTTGAAGAGAAACTCACATGGGCTGTGGTGTGGGAGATGTGGGATGAGGGGATTCTCTGGGCAAAGGAGAGCTGAGATCTCTTCTTCCTGAAGATGAGAAACTGAGATGAAATGAAGTGGCCATTACTCACCATGGTGTATCAGTTTGCAGGCAGTATTCCAGTGAGGGTAAAGGTTCAACACCAGTGAGGCTGATTGATGCAGAGACACAGAAATAATTTTACCCTAAAAACAGTGTCTGGAGAAAGAACATTGCAATGAAATCTGGGTCACAATCTGAACCCCTCGATGTTGCATGAAATAATGATCAACGCAGTCAATCTGGATTTTAATTCAGGGCTACTCTGGGCATAGAATCA
>NW_010261783.1:0-2808 GCF_000690775.1 Eurypyga helias
CCGGCCCCGGGAGCCCCACGGGGCTGCCCCCGCACCCCCCGGTGGCGTTGCTGCCCTTGCCCCGGCTCCTACCGCTGCGCCAGGCTCCAGCGGCGAGGCCCGGTTGTCTCTTCCTCCCGAGCGTTTGTGTCACCCGCTGCTTTTCCAGCGCTCCTGCAGCCCGGCTCCTGTTCTTGAGGAGATACTCCGAGTCATTCGCACCCCGGAACAGTTCAAGAAGCCTGTATGGGGTTCGGGGTTCTCCCACTCCCAGGTACTACCCGAGCTGATGGCAGCCAAGTCCTGCCCACCCACCAGTTAACACCTCGCAGCTCCATCCATTCTCTTCTCCTCGTCCTTTTAAAGCAGATAATAGAGATTTCTGCATTATTTTAACATTTTACACCTACTTTCAGAGGAATATTTTAATTCCGGAAGAAGTACCGCATTTGCACGCTCCTGGGTACCTCTTCAGCGCCGAGTGACGTCAGGAAGGTGTATCAGCAACTCCTTCCAGGTGCTACTTACCAAATTAAAAGTGGTGGGGAAAAAACCAAAGTTACAGGGCAGCAACTGGTTTTACCTAGCCGGAGTTACTCCTCCTTTACTCCTGCTTGGAACCAGCAGCGATGCACGCAGGGGAAGGGGCTGCTGAGGCGGGTGCCCTGGCTGTTCCGAAGGAGGCCGTGTGGCTGCCGTTCACCCCTGTAGCTAAAAACCAGGTCAAACCCAGGATTTAAATCTCCTTCTCTTGCCTAAAACTCTTGCCCACCCCACCCTCCCCAGTTTCCGTCAGAAGTAATTTCACAGACATCGGATCCCAAGCAGTCTTGAATAATTTATGGCCTGGAGGGTAACAACCCCTTTTCATGAATACCTGGAGCCTCCCACTGATAAATAATGAACTGCCCGCACCTTAACGGTACCCAGAATATACAAGCGTTGGTTTTTGCGGCAGGGGCGGTTTTTTAGCTTTCACCCAGCCTCCTGATGTTGGACGTAGGGAGCGTTACCATGGCGAGAAATCCCAACTAATAACATGACCCATAAAATTTATTAAACATTCTATTTACAACTATTTACATATCCTTCCATAGATTAATATTAAAATAGACAATATACAATTTAAGAATTTTCATTCAAAGGCATTTTGTTGGAAAAAATAGGCTCTGTTACGAGACCGACACGTAAGAGCAAAAGGGGGGTGGTGGGGTTTTTTTTGTTGCTTTACACAAAAATATTTTCGGTATAGTAAGTCCTAGGTATGGCATTATGACAGCAGACTACTACGAAATATGATTTTGTAACTACTACCGTTGCTCCGGCGTCCGTTACTGAAGGAGTTAGGAGTTCTGTGAGGCATGCAACACGGTTCAGTTTCAACTCTTTCACAGCCATGGTGATGGAACGAGCAGGTGAATCAAACACATGCCATACGGAAAAAGAACTGCCAGCCAGGAACACGCTACACTTAAGAAAAACTACAACTTTGGTCCAATAAAACATTAGACAAAACCAGTTTTACAGTTAAAATATCTATTTTTATACAGGTTTGAACATTAATTACAAGACTATTTACATTTGCACAATATGTATAAAATAAATTATTTAGAAATGAAGACAATATTACATCTTTTCCCAAAAAGAAAAATGTACAGTAATTTACAAAATATAATAAGATTAATAGACAATTTCCTCCACGTCTTACACTTGCTTCCACAGGCTTTTTCATCATCTTTCTGTGGGAGTTCAACTGTCACTGAAGTTTCGCCATACAAAGCTCTATAGCAGATCTTAAGCATCGTTTTTCTGGTGGCCGTTTTACAGCTTCCAGCGCTGTTAACTCACCACGTTTCCTCACCTTTTTCAGCAATAAACTCTAAAGCTACAGGCAAATTCGAAGTACAGATAACGGCCGCACCTGGGGAAACCGACTTTAAAGTTAGCATCCGTCTCCCACGTCCCAGCAAGAGCCCGCGCCACCCTGCTCTGCAGGAACACCCCCGTCACCGGGAACGGTGGCCTCCCACGGAATTAAGTGCTCTGTCTGAAAAGAAGAATACCTTTGCGTATCACCGCGCCTCCAGCTGTGCCAGGGAAAGGGGGAGCCGGGAGACGCTAGCTGTCATATCGGCGTCAATTCAAAGTCATCGTTAACGTCAACAAGAGGAACGTAAAACTCCTGGATTTCATAAATGCTGATCGATTTGTATGTAGCAGGATCCAGTTCTTGCAGTTTAAGCTGCCACTCCAGCCTCTGTACCGCATTCAAAGCCGCTGCTTCGTGCTGCTGCCTCATCAGAAGGCACGTCTGTTTTATAACGGAAAAAGAAGTTATTTCTCTATATGTAAAAAATATTGCAATGAGTTTGAAAATAGAAAAAAAGTATCTAGGACCCCTCTGGTGGTAGTAATGAACTTCCCTGCTAGGTATTTAGAAACTTGAAGATTATTCCCCTACACTACAGAGCAACAAAGGTGAGTTCTTTATACTGCCAGATCCTTCCCCCGCTTTTTGTTGCCCTTAAAAGCTCCACCATACCAGGTGACACTGCACACAAATCTACCATTTATCCATCTCATCTTCACAGTGGCGGTGGAGTTTTGGGGGTGGGTTTTTTTGAAGTGGAAAGTCAAAGAAGCGTACCTTTAATTTGTCAAACTTATCATCAACATCCTGCAACCAGGACATAAACTGTCGTGCATTAAATCGATCCCGCACCGATGTTTTGCTGTCATCGGCCTGCAAAAAAAAATTTATTCAGACTAAGTTATTTGATGATTCAGATTCACAGAGTGGTGGGGGTGGGAGGGCCCCCCAAAGAATCT
>NW_010261783.1:2875-10247 GCF_000690775.1 Eurypyga helias
AGTCTCCAGAGAAGGAGACCCCACCACCTCTCTGGGCAGCCTGTTCCAGGGCTCTGTCACCCTCACAGGGAAGAAGGATTTCCTCATGTTCAGGCTGAACCTTCTGTTTTCCAGTCTATGGCGCTTGCCCCTAGTCCTGTCACTGGACACCACTGAGAAGAGCCTGGACCCATCTTCCTGACACCCACCCTTTAGATATTGATAAGCACTGATAAGATCCCCCTCAGCCTCCTCTTCTCCAAGTCAAACAGCCCCAGCTCTCTCAGCCTTTCCTCCTATGGAAGGTGCTCCAGGCCCTTCATCATCTCAGTGGCCCTGTGCTGGACCCTCTCCAGTAGTTCCTTGTCCTTCTTGAACTGAGGAGCCCAGAACTGGACACAGTACCCCAGGTGTGGCCTCACCAGCGCAGAGTAGAGGGGGAGGGATTCGGTCTTAAATATACTTTAAAACATACACCCTACTTTGTGGGGCCTTCAAAACAATGCTTCAGATAGAAAAACAAGGTATATATGAGAATAGACGTTGACCATCACTTCCACAGCCAGCTGCTCACTAAAAATGGGTATTTTCAGATTCCCTCAAGCTATTATTTTTGAAATTTAGAGTAGGAGGCGTAAAGATTTATGCCTTAAAGTCTTAGATCCTTCCACAAAATTGCTATCTCTTTGTTCTCTTTAAATTTCAGTAACAAATTAAATGATTATACCCTTAGGGAAAAGCAAAAACATTTAATAAAGGGAAACTTAAACAGCCTGACTCAACTGGCTACGCAACTATTCAGAAGCAATAATAAAAAAATACATTTTTACCATCAGAATCACCAAAAGGAGATTTAAAAAAGTGAGCAGACATGTCTTAGTTCTGCTCAACAAAATAATTATTTTTTTTATTTTTAAACTATTTAATAAGAATCTGGAATGTCACATCTGCCCACCGTGAGAAACTAGATACTCTACCGACAGGCCTAAAGCCAGACTATGCCAATTTAACCATTTAAATACTAATTGCTAAATGGAACAAGCTGCTGTTACTTTTATATAGGGGGAAGGGGGGAGGGAAGCAAACAAAACTTCCAGGAAGTCGTGCGCTGTAGCAATGGGCAAGAACGGGGAAAAAAACCTGCAAAGACTGAAATCTCTAGAAAACAGCTGCGATTTCAGGTGTCAAGGACAGCTGAATAGGTTGGTTATAGAAAGGGCCCTCAACACCACCGATCCTGTCACCCTGTGACCAGCTCGCAGGCTGTTCAACCAGCAATTTGGGCCTTTTTCCTCATGGTGGCTGGTTCGGCCCCCGTTACTGCAAAGACCGGTTCTCAGGGTCTGCCCAACATGTGCAGCTGTAAAGGCGAGCCTTTCAAGACCCAGAGATCCCATAAAACAGTTCTGAGGCGGTCATTTTCCTGTAAAATACACCAGGCCTTTGCTTCCTAGTCTTTCCCATCTATCTGGCCCAAATACACGAAAAATTCCATCGGGATTGTTTCTTCACTGTAGTAGGAAATCAGAGTGAGTGGCTAACGGGGCAACAGGTAAGCGGCAGAATGCATTACAAGAGAACAGTTCTATGCATCTGTGTTCGTCCTGTGAAGCAAATTTAAATCCAAGTATCCAGTTGGTAGTTTAAAACACTGATTTGAATTAAAATTTTAAAATATGTTTGTATTTTGCTGAATGTTATGTGCAGCGTTACCATTTTCTAAGGAAAATTACCACAGAGTTAAACACAAAGCTGTTGAGGTAGTGAGGGGGAAGAAGAGGCATTTTACTACTGCCGCTGAAATTATACATCTAGATCTATATATATAATATACAGATGGTCAAAAAAACTGCAACACTTTGGGGGGCGTCGTGTGAACTCTGTAATAACTTCTCCCTCAATAAAGATTCCTTTTGTTTCATAGAATTCAAATGTAGAATCAGCTTATTTAAAATCAGTTGTAAATGTCCACTATAAAAATGCAGTTATATGCCTAACTCAGATGTATCTCAAATTTCTAAAAAGCTCAGGGTCTCTGAAGTAGGGCAGAAAAAAGGCAAGGGACATTCTGAACTTCAGAACTAACAATGATGATATTTGGACTGTTAACAGAAGAGAAAAATCTCATTTTGCCCTACCAGATTTACTAAGGAAACGATGATTTAGAAGCTTAAAGTGGGAGAACAATAGATTCTCCATAAACTGCCATCTCCTGCTCAATCACCTCGTCGTGCATAGCTCTAGTTCTTTAAAGATGAGGAAAAAAACCCGTAGTAACAGACTGCGGAAACACTGAAGCTGTAATAATTCTGCAAGGGGCTCCAGGACTAAAGCACAATTCCAGATATGTTGGAAATGTAGGTGTTTCATTTTAAAATGCCCAACGTCCAATACATCAACACTTTTATTGCATCCAAAACATCAAACTTCCTCCTCGCATTACGTACCACTCACAGCCACCCAAACGGGGTCTGGATGCCGTCTCCGTCTTTGTTACGTCAGCAGAGCTGTTCACAGGATAACGACACCACCAAACGATACCCCCTCAGGCATACGGTGGCAGCAAACCCCCGCGCAGTAGTCCGTGTGAAAGGTATGAAGATTATGAAGCAAACTGCTCGTTTTATGTTTCAGTCAGGACTAGATACCAACACTGAACGTGTATGGAGAATATGGAGCTTGAAGTGATTTGGAAAAAAATAATTTCATCTGGTAGTGTTCAACATTTCACGGTTGGTCATCTTTTTGGTTGTTTTTTTTTTAAAAAAGGAACAGTTCTCATGACTGCCGTACAGAGAGGAGACAGGTTTGTGACCATCTCACAAAACATTTCCAGATTTCACGCCCCGATCGTACCACTTCACACACTACTGCACTCCGATTCTCTGGACTATGGACAAAAATTATCTTCTCTTCTGATACTGTGGTGTTGTTTAAGCTCTATTTTGTAAGCTTCCAAAATATGTCCTGTTTATGACTGAAATTTGATAAATGAGCAGAGTAACCTTCTCATCCCGTATCCTCTTGTCATCGTACACTCAAATGAGGCCTAATCAAAGTAACAATCTATAATGTGCAAAATATTAATTCCAGACAAAACAGTGACGATTTCAGTATGGGAGCAGAATTCCCTCCAAAGGCTCCATTTGAGCCAGGCTAGAAAGAGCTTTTTGTCCGAAACACGTCTCTTTACCTGAGCATCCAGAGGCACGTTATAAACCTCGGCATCCAGCAGAACAGTGCAGGCACTGAATGGTAGTGTTTGATTAGCTAGCGTTCTTGCGGCTCGGTAATGAACACGGAGAACTTCTTGCTCGTTAGAAACGATAAGCTTTTCCTAATTAAGACATCAACACATAAATATACAATTGGTAAATTAAGCCTTTCAGTTTGATTCATAAAAATGACCATTCATTTAACGCTTGAACAGTGTGAGAAATAGGTTGGTGGAGGGAGGAGCAGTTGTTCGTCTACTCAAATCCAAAATTTCAATTTAATCATGTTCCCTCAATGTCAGAACTGAAAACCCCTTCTCCCCCTCACCCACTGTTGGCTGAATGTCACGCCCCGATTTTCCACTTCGTGCTACCGAGGCAAGTTCTAGGTAAGGAAGGTGAAAGATGAAAGGTGTGAGGAGCGTAGGGTTGGGATATAGGTTTGTGCATCTCGACTCTATGAAGATTTCTGTCACTTGCTTGTCATGCCAGACACAATGGCCAAGCAAACTGAGGCAGAAATATAATTTGCAGGATAATTTAAGGACTTTTTTCTTCTTAAACAACATGCAGAAACTCCATGAATTCATAGGTGAACAAAGATTCTTTCCAGAGCTGAGAGAAGAAAATATAGCTCACTTGGCCAAACTTGACTCGCATCAAGTTGTTGTATAAAGTGGATTTGATTTGAAGAACAAGGCTATTTGAGCAAAGTAACTGAAATTACGCAGAATTTTATGACATAAAAGAATGTATGCGTGTTTACTGCTCTGCAACACAACATCTCTAATTTTTATCAACATAAAAGGAGGTGGATTATAAAACTCAGAAAAAGCAGCATCTTTCCTTTGGTTACAACTAATTTCTTTTCAGTCAGAACTTGAACCATGTTTACATTCTTTGTGCTTGTTATGGTATACCTAGCATTGCATTGAAACACCAAATTCAAGTAAAAACCCTCCCTCAACTGGTTTGTTAAGCCACATTGAAATCAACAATAAAATAACTACCACACTGGGTTTTAATGAGCCAGCTGCTTGTGTAACTGAGCAGAAGTCCTTAGGATACATCCTAGGTGAGAAAGAGGCCCACAAGCAATCTGGCTCACGATACTCACAAGGCATCTCTATCTAGGCTGCCAAAGAAAAAGATTTGGGCAACCTAAAAATGAAGAATACTCTTAAACCAGCAATATTTTCTCAATTTCTGTGTTTAAATTCAGTGAAGCCTACAGATATTGTTCTAACATAATTGTAGGTGGGTTTTTCAAGCAGAATACTGCAAATAATGTTTTAGTCTTAGAGACATGTGCCTTCTGCTAAGACAGATTTTAGTCTTGCTTCAACTCTTTTAACTCGGTCAATTTGGTTCTGAAAGTCTACAACCATTATTAGTTTCCAAAACTAGAGTCTGCAGCTTCCTTCCCACTCTCCACTGCCCCTGGGAAAAATCTGGGCTGCATCTTAGAGCAATTAACAGGAAAAAGCTGCTATCTTACTGACTTAAGTGTTCTGCTAACAGTTGTCCAAACCATTTTTTTTTAATTTACAAGTTTCTCCAAGTCATAAATTTGGATAGAAGGCAGATTACTTCTAAAGCATTGTTAAACTGAGAAAATTATGGTCTGTCCATTGAAAAAAAGAAAAAAAATCCCCTAAAGCTTAAAGTTGGGAAATTAAAAAAAAACAAAACCAAAAAACCCACAAAGTACGTTAGTCTTACCCTCTCAATACTGTGCTGTAAACGCAGTTTCATTCTCACAACCTCCTGTTGTTTAAATAGTTCCTTAAGCGGGTCCGAAAGTGAGGGAGGTGGTGTAATCTGTGGAAAAAGTTTTATAAATGATATAGTGAATACCTATTTAACATAAATGTTTAACGTTGCCTTTTTGATCTGAGCATTTATTTAAAAAAAAAAACAAACACCATAACCAAAGTATTTTTTTTAGGGAAAATCCCAAGAGTTTTGTACATTCCATTAATTATGACACTTCAATCCATTTGCAATGAAAGGTTTTAAGGATTCTTTACTATGAAGTTAATAAATCCAACTGAAATGGCACTTCAAACCTTTTTAGTACTTTTAACCAGTCATCGTCAGCAAGCCATGGCTGTTCTTTGCAAGGGTGATGCATTAGAAGATAGTGAAAATACAACCTGCTTTCAATTTTAGACTCTCTGAAGCACAGCTGTTAAAAACTGAGAAGTTCAAAACTGCCTAGCCAAATACAAGAGCAAAGTAAGAGAAATACTGCTAAAAAAATAAGTAACATGGTTTATGTATACAATGTCACTGGCATTTTATATGGCACAGATAACCAACCATATTCCTAATCAAGCAGAACACAGGCAAGCACAAAAAGTACGCTAGAGCCTCAGGCAGTGGCTTGGAAAAATGTTTCCTCCCGTCAGTTATTCAAGTAAGTTTTTTAAAAGCTTATGCTTAAAAAAAAATAATTCAGAAATCAAAACAGACTGGAGTGAGCTATCAGCACTGTTACTGATTGGCTATACTCTGAGCATTTTTCATTTTTAGTCAATTACAGTAAACAACCAGTATTACTGTCCTGACTGAGCTGCACTGAAAAGGCACCTGGAGCCCTCATGGCAAGTTGTGAAATCAGATGTTTCTCCAGAAGTAACTAATAAACATCTCGGGGGTTTTAAGGCTCCACCCAGCATTCACTTTTCTCTATGCAACTTCTGTATGACAGTTCATCATGGTTTGTAGTAACTGATGGATGTAAACATATGGATACTGCTTTGGAAAGATTCATCAGAACTAAATAAACTGGCCATAAACTGGAAAACAGAAGGTTCAGCCTGAACATGAGGAAACCCTTCTTCCCTGTGAGGGTGACAGAGCACTGAACAGGCTGCCCAGGGAGGTGGTGGGGTCTCCTTCCCTGGAGACTTTCAGAAGCCGCCTGGACTTGTTCCTGTGTGATCTACTCTAGGTGATCCTGCTCTGGCAGGGGCGTTGGACTAGATGATCTCCATAGGCCCCTTCTAACCCCTTCCACTCTGGGAATCTGTAAATGAAATGCTGTTTACTACCATGAAACCACTGCTGAAATGCATACCTAGAGGTATTATACTCTACCTTGTACCTAACACAAACACACAGGCATAAATAACTCTATTCAGTAATACGGAACCTGCAACTGTCAAGAAATAATAAATCCATCATGGAAATATGGACACACTGCATTACTAGTATCAAATTTGCACCTACACGCTCCAAAACCAAAGTGTTTTATCTACCAAAAGTTATTCAACCCTTGTTATCTTGGAAAATTATTCCAGGACAATTTTTCCCCTAACTGGAAGTTAGCCAATATCTTTGGAATTAAACAATATATTGAATAACTAATTGTGGTTCATTCCTTAAGCTGTTATTTGGCATAAAATGACATTCAACACCTTAACGTTTCAAAGTACTATGGAATATGCGCTTCACTTCTCGCAAAGCAAACGGTTTGGCTCCAAACTGGTGAGTACATGTTTACGGCCTATGCCATTCTGCGTAAGTCATCAGCATTAAACCCAAACAAACGTAACAAAACCAAGTCAAACCACAAACACCTACTGGAAGCATCTGTCTCAATTGTAATGGGTATCGGCGTGCTTCAGTTTAGCCCGAGATACGCCGCTGTCTAGTTTTGCCTGGAAACTTTGCATCTGTGGCCCAGCACAAGAGTGCTGCCAGTCCTTCCATAAAATAAGACAAGTTGCTTGTAAGTAACACCAAACTTTTATTAAATTGATTTTGCTACACCCAGAAAGATCTCTCAAAAACCTCGGTGCCTTACAGAGCGTAAGAAGCAAGACAGACAATCTGCCTGTAAATATGCTTTGAGTTTACACAGCCGGGTTACCCAGAAATAAGAAATTTCAGAGTTGGCGAGCATCCGTATCACCTGAACAATCTCAAATCCTGTAAAACGTTATTCCCTTATCCATACAGGCCGTTTAATTTTACAACAGAAATTGGAATCAACACCTTGGGGAATAACTGGAAAGGACGTAACTACGCAGACAGCAAACTCGGGTGGGCGTGGATTTAAACGTGTAAGAGCCCCCTGCCTCTGCGAGGCTGCTAGTCTCCCTGCAGCTTTGTCAGCCGCCCTTTTGGGCCCCCCCGGCACGGACAGATTCCCCCCCCCCAGGGCCCGACCC
>NW_010261784.1:0-8502 GCF_000690775.1 Eurypyga helias
CCGGAGTTAAACCACAACAATAAACAAGGTAACAACCTTAAAAGCAGAAGAAATAACATTAAATGAAGCTGTAAATATATTTTCACTTCATACTTGTTCCAGAACTTCACTTTAAATCCACTTTGCCTATAAGAAACACTCGGAACCCTTTTGCCTTTTAGAAAAAGAACTGATTCTGTTTACAGATCCGCAGAATTCTCCTTTCAAGTCTCTGTATTATTCCAAACGTTAGAGTGGGTCAATGGTCAAAGATGAAAGACACTCAGAAGTGAAACTACAAGAAATATTGTATTAGTGGACACTTCAACTTACAAGGAAGCATTTACCTCTCTCTAATAGATTTCCATAAAAGCTGTATAAAGCCTTGGTTTTCTCACATCTATTTCAAACTACTGCAGATTACCTAAAGTAGTCACCACAGATTACCCACTTTGTCGCAATTTCTCACTGTATCTCTACCTGATGGAACACTGCAAATAGACTAAAATTTGCTTCACTGACTGCTCCAAGCCTACACTAGATTACCTTTAGGTATACTTTATGTATAACCTAAACAAATTACAAACACTTTTTCCAAGCGTTTCTGAACTCTCAAGATACTGTCTGTTCTATCCCTCTGTGTATTTAGAAGTATCACTGTGGCTCCTGTCCTGCTTCCGACCTATTTCAACAACTTTTTTTGCAGACTTACAGTAATTTTTCCCTGATGGCATCTGTAAAGAATGAAATCACGAATGCGTTCCTAACTTGCCCCCAGCTATGCCATGGTTCTTTGCATTATTATATTAAAAAAGCTTTTGTCACTGATTTCATCACTCTTCAAAATACTTTAATCCATCCATCTCTCATTTAAGATTAAAAAAACAATTTTATCTCCAACCAGCAATGATGTCAATCACCACTACAAAATCCTTAAACTTTCATGCACTTCTTTAATGCAAAAATCCACAACTTTTTCAGAAGCAGGAAAAACGAAAATCCACAACCAACTCTTCTCTTGCTTAAAAGGCCAGTCATCACAGCAGGCTGAGGTTGACTGCATCCTGGCTAGTCAGTAGCCACAAAGTACTTCTTAATTGTGATACTGCTGGAATTTAAAACCATGCATCCTTGCTAAAGAACACACACAAACACACATAAATATATGTCCTGTTCGTGGTTCATTCCCCCACATATATATACACACATACATACATGTATATACACCCACTAGACAGAAGTTAGCTCAAAAAGAACTACTGAAAATTTAATTACAAGGTTGGGGTGAGGGTGTTATTAATTCAGTATGATCGTAATGTATTTCCTCCGAGTTTAAAGAAGATTAAAAAAAACACAAAACCCCTAATTCTGGTGTTCTCACAGCTAATATGCATCCTTGAAGATTCTCCAGGCCTCTGAATGCAGAACTGTTAAAAAAACCTGATATTAAACTGACAAGAACACATCTATACACTTTATTTTAACATGGTATTCACAGAGGCTAATGAAGGATGAACAACTTCTCAGGTACATTTTTTAAGAAATATATTTGTTTTATTTTGTAAGACTGAAGGTTTAGTTTTCTTCCAGAGATTCTTTACCTTTAAGTCTAGCAATTTTTTCAGAAGTTAACTGAAATTCTTACATGAAGAAACCTTTTAACAGTGCAAAGTTGTACATACTACAAATAAGCTTGAAAGCAATTCATATGATGTTCTGCAATGTTAGTAATGAAAAACAGAAAAGTGACAGTAAAAGAAAATTAAATCCTTAATTAAAGGAATGTAGGTAAAAGCATGAAGAACAATTAAGTAAGGAATTCAATTTATGAGGACATCTGTCCTGTTTTCTATACATCTTGTCTTTTCCAACAGCGGTATTTAGACAAGACTGCTTTCACTAAAGATTCTTACGATAAGCAAGCTGATGAGAACGGAGCTAATTAGTATTTATAATGTTAATGCAGTAAGCAAAAAAATATAATGCTTCTAAGCAAATCATATTCCTGGTGATGCTTGATACTCTATTTGTATACTATTTCTGAATAGTTGCCAAACTTTCTAATTACCGTCAGCCTTACAAATGTCCTTTTTGTAACCTTCTGACGTTGGTTTTGTACGCAAGTTAAGCATAACCCTTGTAACATTCCAAAGTGATTATTAAAACACTGCAGAAGATAACTTCCTTATTATTTTTACATCCTTCTACCAAAGGGATCCTTGCCTTGCTTTTTGTCAATCCTCTCAGCTTTGGTCCTATTTTTCTTCTCCTACTTGACAGTCTTTGGCTTCTTTCCTCCCTGCTTTCCCATTTCTGAAACTTTTCTCCTTGCTGGTCAATGCAATGCCTTCAAATTTATATTACATTGCCTCTTCCCTAGCACTTTTCCATTCTCAGGCCCCTGATCTCACTTCTTACACTGTTTACAGTCTTCCTATTGCTCTGATTTCTTCTTTATTAATTTTCTTTATTTCCTCAGGTCTCTTACTCTGTATTCTTAGAGTACAGATAGAAAGCTAGAAAAGACACTTTCGTTGCAAGATATTACAGATCACAGAGCAGTTGCATCCCAAGTTGGAGAAGCCTCCACTTTACCAGAGTAAAGATTGATTCCTTGGAAGAAAGAAAAAAAAAATTTGCTAGAGAGAGGTTTCTCTTCTGAAAGGTATGCCCCCAAAATGCTATTTCTGCACCTCTCTTGCTCCCTCCACTACTGCAACAGGCATTACAACACAAATCCTTAAGGAAGGATTTCTCAGCATTAGAAAAGTTCGTCTTTAGCACAAAAAGGTCTAAACAACATGTAAAAGCACTACAACAGGTGTATTCCAAAGGGTCCTCCCAGAATACAAAAAGTGTCCTTTGACAAAGGATCTCCTGAAGAATTATCTCTTGGAAACAGAGTTTTCAATTTTTGGAAATAAATAGAACGCCCAGTGTTTGTCCTGATGAAATGCCCATGATACGCATCTGTCCCAGATTTCCTTCTGGAGCTTTAGAATATACTTAAATTATTTTACAATGCATCTCATCTATAGCTGCAACAAGGGAGAAACACTTAAATACTACACTACCAAAATCAGCCAATTTTTCCTCTAAAGAAGATGCAAACATTTTTCAGCAGAGCGGTACCTTACAATCTGAGATCACTTGGCACACAATATTCCTATTTCTTAACTGCCTCTAACAGCCCTTGTAAAACTCACACCTTTGTATTTCTCCCTCTAAAAAAGTTCACAGGATAGGCATAATGATAGATTGAGCGGACAGCTACCCAAATCTGACACAGAAATAAAAAGCATACTACCTGCTATTTTTCAAGGAAGCAGCAGGACTTACTGATAGCTTGATTAGTATTTTTAGGACAACTTACTTGTCTGGATGGAAAAAAATATCATTGTATTCCTGTGAACTTGCTAAAAACAAACACACACTCTGATTAATCCTTGTAACAGGGACTTCACTTTGGGGGCCATTTAGGCTATCTGTATTGTAAGTAAACTTAAATTGTGCATTTCAAAATCACTCCTCCATCTGTCCAACAGATTTAGAGTACTTACACAGTCATCTCTCTTGTTTGCCAAGACATATGTTACGAATTTACTGGATGGCAGTATTTACCGTAAGTAGGATTCCAGGACTCTATCCAGTCGTTTATAGAAGGGTCGCGATGTAAAGTATCCACTCCAGTAATGATGATCTCTGTCTGCATAGGTGAAGAAGTCTCCACTTACAACAGGGAAAAATGAATTGCTGCTCTTTTCACCCAAATTGCTTGCCTTACGCAAAGCTTCAAAATAATCTGATAAAGTTCCAAACTGGGCCTGAAAAGAAAAATAAAATTACTATAACCTAGTTCCTTTTCTTTATTTAGACATATGAAGAGAAGGAACATGCTTGGCTTCATACACACTACAGAAATATGCTAGTCTTCCAGCACAATTGTAGCAGAAATCCTACTCTAAAGAGCTTTAAAGTTTCCACACACACTTCTCAGACAAACTTAATAGGACTTCTAAAACCGTTTCAGCTTCATTTCAACTCAGTCCAAGAAAGACATGGGTCTGTTGGAGTGGCTCCAAGAGCAGGGCCACAAAAATGATCAAGCTGTTGGAGCCCCTCTGCCATGGGGACAGGCTGAGAGAGTTGGGCTTGTTCAGCCTGGAGAAGAGAAGGCTCCGGGGAGACCTTATAGCACCTTCCAGTACCTGAAGGGGCCTACAAGAAATTGTGGGGAGGGGAAAAAAAAAATCAAGAGATTCAAGTATCTGTTAGGTGGATACAATATGATAACTTGCCACGCTGGTTGGCAGTAAAGCAAAGAAAGAGACTTTGGTCGCAGAAATCCCCATATTAGTGATCCTTGCCTCGTCAGACACTTCAAGGACACTTGGCCTTGTTCTTCACTATATTAGAGACCTACAAGCCCTAAATCAGATGGAAAATTAAAAAAATCAATGGACCAAGAGAAATTAGGCATGAGAGACCTTGCTTCTGTATGCTGGGTTACATCAGAGGAAGAAAATGTCACCAAAGGAATCGGCAAACTTGAAAACTCATTCTGATGTCAGGTGAGTGGAAACAGTGAAACAAACGGGTAGACTCTTCTACTGTCATGTAACAGGTCTGAGCTTAATTTATGCGTAACAGATGTAAAGGAGACCTCCAAATGGAGATTAAACTCACTGAGAGTAAAATAGATGTTTTACAGTCATATATCACATATTTTTAGGACCACAGAATAGTTATTGATATAGGAATCAAAATGGTCAGACATATCTACTAGATAAACATTCCAAATTTGTCCCAAATGGTAAATCAAAGGTGGGCAAGCCAGGGCTAATGAAGTAGACTACCAGAGTCCTTAAGAATGGGCAGAACCCTCCCCATAAGTATCTCTGAGATGCCACAAGTGGTGCTTGAAAACCCACCACAACCCACACCCACCCACCTCTGAAAACCTCAGACCTGGAGTCCTCAGGTTTTGCCCCAGAGAAAAAAAACATCCAGCACAGGTGAGTAGGAATGAAGACTACAGAAAGCATACTGCTGTGAGTATCTAAAGAGTAACTATTTGCACACATTTTTTCAGGGGGAGTAAAGTTGGTGACAGCAACATGCTTTAGATTCAAAAGGTTATTCTATCTCCCTCTACTATGACACAGCATTCATACACATCATGTCACCCACATTCCATAGAAAGCAGATGCAAAATCCAGCCCTCAGACAAGCTGTGATCCCAAGAGATCATCTTTCTTATGGAGAACACAACTTCAGTAGTCTGCAGGAAAATGTACACACTACAGGCGTCACTCAACTCTGCAGTTAGAGGAATGGGGGGGAGGTCTCAGAAAAAGGTGAGGCAAAAAAAGATGCACACACAAATACATGAAAGAGATCAGACTGGGTTTAAAAAGCCTAAATGTGAAAGCAGCAATTGTGCGCTCTCACATGACACTCAAGAAAAAAACAAGGTTGTGGTACCTCATTCCTTATTCCCACATTGAAAGATGGTAAGTACAGAGATCATCTATAGTACAGAAAGTCTCTAAGTACTCATCTTACACATGAGAATGTATGAATGTGTATACACACACTGAAATATAATTAATGATTTAAAGTGATATCTGGTAATCATGTTAGTATATTCACTCCTTTTGTAGCCAGGTTAATCTCAGATTTTATTGCATTCAACAATGTGTGCTAGCCATGGCACTTTTTTTCCTTGCTTGTTTTGGGATATAAAACCAAGAGGACACAAGAAAAGCAATAATGAAAATAAAATAATTTAAATAACAAAGCCTGAAGCCTCTGAAAACAACAGTACTAAGAAAACACTCAAACCTAATAGCAGTTCTTTAAAATAATCTAGTTTGGACAATATTTATAGTCTTCAAGCAGACATTATTAATACCAAAGTTCTTGTTTTGGAGGGAGAGGAGGTGATAAGGGTAAAAATACGTAATTTGCCAAGACAAACCAATCTGCTGTTAAATAATAATAAAGCTCCAGAGAGTGAAAAGCTAAACCACAACTTTTTTCCATTAAGAATCTCAAAATACTGAGAAATACTGCTTCCTCCACAAACCGGAAAATGTGTTGCATTTACCTTAACATGCCACTCAGGATGAGAATTCATATAATCAAACAGCTTCTGGTAATTCTGGTACTGCTGGTCCCATTCTGAGCTCTCAGTATAGCGGAAATCATCCCCCAGTGGAGCCAACAGAACTTTAGTGCGGAAAAGCTTTGACTTCTTTCTGTATTGATCTAAAATCATCCAAGCCCTTGGGAAGGAGGAAGGATAAACAACAAAACAATTTAGAAACACAAGAACAAAGGTCAGCATTTGATGAAACAATCCTTAAAGCTCTGCAGTAGGGTGACCCTAAACAAGACATATAAAACTCTGCTATTTCTTTTTGTAACAAAAAGCTGAACGCACCTCCCTCCACTGGGACACCACATTCAATCTACTATTGTTGCAGACACTATGCTAATTAAATCCTCCAATAAGCTTATCAAGCTCCATCTCAAACAGTAGGTCAGTCTGCATCAGTTTGTTCCTGTGCCAAAACTAACCTTCAGTTTAAATAATGTTTACCTGCTTTATATTTAGATAACAATCCTAATCCTCTCCAGCCCTTATTTACAACAATAAGCAAGCTCTTCTCATCCCCTCTGGTAATTCCCTTGGATACTTTGCTTCATATCTTCATGTCCTTGACAGAAAATTGCCCATAAAATACTGGGGGGGGGGGGAAAATTAGAATTCTGAGCAATACTCATTGCTCTCCCTTCAGCCAGCTTCTTACCTCTTAAGAGCCAACCCTCAACCTCTAAGCACGTCCTGAAAAATTAAACCCACTGCTTTTGGCCTTTGAAAAAGAAACTCTAAACAAAAACCCCACACACTCACGCACAGAAAAAATAAAGCAGTAAAATTATCCTTTGGCACCTACGAGCTCTGACAGGTGAAATATCCATTCTGTCATTAGCAGCAATGTATGAAAATTTATAAGTCTTATGTCTGGGTTATTGTAAAGGTCCTCTTCCCCTCGCAACTACAATCACTGTCAAATCCTTCAGAACTTGATTTTCTCTAATTAAAGTTACAGAAAGTTGCTTAGTAGGCAGTAGAAACCACAGTAACATATTTAATAAAGCAGAAATACAAATGACAATTTTTAAAGAAAAAATAGCAGCAAAATCCGTGTTCCAGTGACCTTTCTGTTTCCAGAAGTGTTTTTAATAGATTGTCTACTGAAATTGACTTTCAACTCATACTCTTGAATATTTGTTATATAAACATTTTGAATCGAGTCCAATATATTGGAAACACATATTTCTTTGATTAGCAAATAAGGGTTTATTTGTTTATCAGATTTTTGAAGTACTGAGTAAACACAAGGCCTGACTGTATTCTGGAGGGAGAAAGGGGTCACAACAACATCTTTAGTTAAGGACCTACATAGTTCTGATAAGACTAGAATAAACTCAACTAGTGACTTCCCCCAGTCTGTCATCTGATTTATAGTTCAGATTACTAAGTATTTATGCTTGAATAATTATTTTCCGTGACTTTCAACAGGTTGCCGATTTACACTTAAAGACTTCTGCTCCACACAATCAACAGAACAACTGGCACAAGACTTTGTAATTCTACCTTCTAAGAAGCCAGACTAACTCATATTTTCCATAGGCAGCCTACAGTTCAAACATACCTTATTTTAGAGTCTCTTAAAAAATACAGGACTTCAGGAAAAGTTACAGTTAACAGGATGTTTGACTTTAACATCTCTTTTCAAAGTCCTCCACTAGTTTCTTTCCAATCTACTGCAAAATTCATCAGTGTTGCTGTTCCTCCTTACTTCAAAGTGTTCATAACTCTAGGATTACTGGGTGTTTTTAAGGGGGCAGCAGGATCTTCCTCCACTGCAAACCAGTTTCCATTGCAAAACACCATAGAAAAATTAGGTGTCTCAAGTCAGATATATCCTCTTAAATTTCTCTCCAGTAACTTCCTAAATAACTGTTTCATACAGGAATGAGAAAGAGTCAGCAGAAAGCCCCAGACAGAAGTTGCTGAAGATGAGAAAGACGTCTGGAAAAAAATTATCTCAACCAGAAAACAAAACCAATTGGTGGACTGGCAGTTTTCTCTTCAGGTAATTTTGTGGAGGAGATAGCTATGCAGACAGGCTGAGTACTTGCTAAAAGGATGAGCTCAGATTCTTGGTGTTGGCAATCACAAACATTAACCACCAATGCCACATCAGAAATCTAATTCTGAACACCAGCTGCACATTGTACAGTGTGACCAACCATAAAAAGTAAAAAGCTGAAGGGTAAAATTGGGCTCTTGAACAGTAGGAGGTGGTGGGGAAAGTCCATTATCTACTCTTTCTCTGAAGTGCATAACTTGCAGTACAGATTCTTTCCTGCTTCCACACATGGGAGAGAGAGACACCAAAACAAGCTATGCTTCCTCTAACAAAACAACTGATTCCTATTCAAGGGGGG
>NW_010261785.1:0-378 GCF_000690775.1 Eurypyga helias
GGGTTTTTTACCCTGTGAAGAGTGTGCCCATCCAATCCACCAAGGGTGGGAATCACCTCCCTTGACCTGCTGCTCACACTGCTTTTGACATAGTCCTCTATATGACTGGCTTTCTGGACTGCAAGCGCCCCCTCTACTCTGCTCTTGTGAGACCCCACCTGGAGTACTGCATCAGCTCTGGGGCACTCAACATCAGAAGGATATCAACTGGTTGGAGAGAGTCCAGATGGCCACAAAGCTGATCAGAGGGCTGGAGTCCCTCTCCTATGATGAAAGGCTGAGGGGAGTTGGGCTTGTTCAGCCTGGAGAAGAGAAGGTTCCGGGGAGACCTTATTGCAGCCTTCCAGTACCTGAAGGGGCTACAAGGAAGCTGGGGGG
>NW_010261785.1:639-13570 GCF_000690775.1 Eurypyga helias
CAAACCATTCTGCGATTCTATGATTGCTGGCTCATGTCCAATTTTTCATCTGATGCTATCATTACCTTCAAAGCTCCTGTGTGTATAAGCATTACTTGAGAATAAGACCTTTCCATCCCTACACTGACAGTTTTCAAAGCAAAGCAAGTTCCCTGATGAACACTCAGGTGTATCTTTCAGTACACAGCATGGTGTGACCCAGGCTCTTAAATGTTTGAGCATATCTACAGACCACTGACAACAGCCACTGCATATCCCTGCTGAGTGAAAATGCCATCAGGAACAGGACTTGGGTGCATCCAAATATCCCCCAGTATGAACCTGGGTTTTGCCAAAGCACACAGCCAGACCAAGAGAAAGAAGTACTGCTCAATGCATTGGCATAGATACAATTTTGGTCTCTTAGACCCTGGTTTTTGAGCTGAGGAGAGGCCTAAATTTTGGAGACACAGAGTTGGAAAGAATTAGTTGGAGATGATGTCTGAGACAGACCATCCTTGAGTCAGGAAAGTTCCTTCATCACGTTTTCTGTTCCAGTTTGTGTCTTGCACCTGTTCCACTAAGATTTGGCTGATGACTGATCCATTTGGGGGTGAGTAGAGGGTTCACAGGCTTCTCTTTGTCCAGTTTGTATGCAATTTGGGAGCTGAGCAGGGGGCACCCTACCTAAGGAAGTTCTTCCCTGTGAATCTGGGTGCTGAGGTCAGCTGTATTCCTGGGTGAGAAAGACATTAGTTGTTTATGTAAAAACAACTTAGATGAAGTGAAAAACTGTTTCAGCTTGCTGCTGAAAGGCAGATCTCTTACATCTGTCCCAGTAGTGTTGCTGGGTGCACATATTCCATCAATGCAAGCCACAGATGTACATGAATACCTGGCAAGCGAGAACGACTTAAGAAATCATTGATACTGAGCTGGAAATGGGAGAGAAGGGAAAGGGAACTGAGGAGCGAGGTCGAAAGACATTTGAAAGAGCAAAACATGGGTTAGCAGTGGAAGAATGCAGTACAGAGATGAAGAGGAGAGAATGGTCAGCTTGCAGTTTGTAGGTCTAACACTTTTCATTACAGAAGCTCTTTCCTTGCTGTAAAGTTTATTTGTTAATCAAGTCAGGCAGTGGGTCTCCAGAGCACTGTTCTGAGAGGAGCATGGCATTGGCAGAAGCAGGTCCTGATACCTGTTTGAAGGACAGCAATTCTGCAGAGTCTGACTGCAGTCAATCATCTGCCCAAAAAAAATTACCACCAGTGATATATGTGATGTGTGTATATGACTGGGGGAATTCTTTTTGTGGGTACCAGTAATCACCAAGTTAAATTTGTAGCTAAACTTAAAATTGAAGGAATTGGGCATGCCACTTCATTGCCCCTTTTTCCTGACCTTGTACTAAACAAGATTTTAAAACCCTTTTAACAGAAGAAAAGGCAAAAAGATATTTTTCTTCTTCGAAGCAGAAAAAAAAAAGGACAGGGTTTTGCTGTTAAAAAAAAAAAAAAAGGTCACTGCTAAGCCATGCATGGAAAATGTGTAGCTTAATGGGGATTGGGTTCCTCAGAAAACTGACAATGTGAAAATGAAGAATTGAAGTGAACTTTTAAGATAATCTTAGCTTTCACTCTTGCCCTAGCAAAAGAGCTGATGTGCACAGAGGCCCTGGTTGGAAATTATCCCTTGTCAGGAAAGCACTCAAGCACTTGCTTAAATGTGTTCCTGAATGAAGATATAGACTATACACAAGGATAAACTGTACGTTCATAAACGATATTTATAACATTTCACTTGATTGCCGCTTTATGAAACCACTGGTGTTGCCAGGGTGCAGAAAATGGTAGAATATGATCCAGTGAGCTTGTTTCTTCTTAGTGCCTCAAAGCAAGAAACATTTACAGTTGTATTACATGATAGGTCCTGCTTCACATGCTAACAGTTTTCTCAAAGCTTTGGAACAGGCACTTGGGAACATGTGATCAAAAAACAGTTCCACAATTTGGGAATACTGTTTAAGTCAGCTCTCTGTCGGGGTGAAAAGTTATCAGTGCATCTATTCCTGGCTTAGTCCCTGGAAAGTGACATACTAATGCAGGTCTTCACTTGAACTAATACCTCCCTGTTGTCAAGGTGCTTGATGCTGAGCTCTGTTGGCCAATTTCTGGAAGAAGCATGAGTCAAAGGTTAAAGGCTGGACATATGTTCACACACATACCTCACCCTACCCCACCAGATTTGAGAGCTGAGTATGAGACATACAACTTCATCCTGCAAAGAAAGAAATATTCTGCTCTTGGACACAATGAACAGATCATTCCTATCTCAGTTTGACAGCAGAGTTCTATTCCTAACAGAAAAAAAAAAAAAAAAATAAAAGAAGGAGAGTAGGAATGAAATTTATCGTCTTTGGGGACTTTAAGAAGTAATCAATACCTTAGTTGGGATCGAGCTTGAGTTGGGTGTGGACCCCATTCAATAGAAAGAAAGGCAAGTCAAAGTCAGGCAATAAAAAAGTGAAGATATACAAGGCAAGCATCTTGGCAAGAACTGGGATCAGAAGCCAAAGCCAAAGGACAGGAAAACTGATGGGCAAAACAAGAGGAAGGTCAGAGGCAAAGGTCAGAAAGCCAGGAAATTACAATGCAAAGCAGAGCATGGCAAGGGGAGCAAGACACAAGAAGAGTCAAAGGCAGAATAAGCAGTTAGGGTGTGATTATTCCTTTGACACCCAGGGCAAAGGACCAGCCCAGCTCAGCTGGTTATGTTTATTGGCTCTTTAGGGGGTAGCAAAGGCTGAAAAAGAGGGGCCTGGCAGGTCCTTCTGGCTGTAGCTGCAGTTGAAAGGTTGAATCAGGAAATTGGTCCTCTCTGCTTTCCAATGTTCAGTCAAATATAAGACTTAAACCACTTCAATCTGCAAGTAGACATTTTTAAACAAGCAAGGAAAGGTCTGGACAAGCCACTCTGTGCATATATGCCTGATTTACTCAGCTGCGCATGTGGAGATGTAGATGTTGACATAGGCACTATCCTGACCTTGGTCTCCAGACTTCAAAGAACATAGCACTCAGAGACATTTGTGTCACTAGTAACTATATCCTGAATATTTCTATGGAAACACACTACAACAGTAGGTATAAAAGAGAGAAAATGGGGTGAGATAACTTGCTCTATTTGGTTTGGGGCTTATGCAAGTAGGTTTTTAAGGTTACAGGAAAGGAGATACCTTCAGCAGATGGTCTGATGATGCATAGGAAGGCATATATTCATGAAGTCTATTCAAATTTTTCCGTATTTTAGAATATGCTTAGAAAGAAAAGTCACACCAATAAGTTAAGTTACAGCAACATTGTGATTATGCTTAAATCGTATTTAAATCCATGCTTAAAGTCTAAAAACGATAATGGTGATGGAATTTTTTCCAGGGAAAGGGACAGCTAGGCTCCCAGATCTCACTAAAAGTCAAAGGCAATCAGGCCTTTCATTCTCAATTGTGTCTTAATCCTCATTGTCTTTCCTGATCCTGAGGGGCTGATCCTGAGAGGGGCTCCACATGACCTTACAATTTAAGTTTTTCCTTACCTTCCATTCACGTTAGACTACAGTCCCTAATTTCATGATTACTTACTGATTCTCAAATAGGCTCACATGCTGTCCCCGAATGACATCTCCTTTTGCTCTTGAGACAAGATACTGGGCTAGATGGACAACTGGTACAACCTGGTAGCTTCTCGTGTTCTCATGCATTTTGCTGCCTGTTTCTTTGGATGAGCTTACCAACATTCTATCTGCTAAACCATTCCTTTTGAAGCAGCTTCAGCACTTCTTCTCCACCATACACAAAGGAGTTCTTTGTTGACTGGCCACAGGGTACCTCCTGTTGCTTGGATGTAGGTGACGAGGTGGCTATTTGACTAAGCTAGTCTGGCAAGATGGAGTGTACATCAAGTGTAAATCCTGCTCTGTACAAATTAAGTGTGAACAGCTTGTCAGAGAGATAAAGAGATGGAAAGAAAAAGACCATTTAGATTCAGCCTTGGAATAACTACATTAAAGCTGATTTTGTTCTGTCACCAAGGATCTTCATTATCCTTTGTAATTGTGTGGTCAAGACTGGATTTTGTAAAAATATTTTAAAATTGTTTCTACATTAGCCGATCTTGTGGTAAGGGCAATGTGCAGGCTATGTACATAACAGCGCATAGCATTCATACTGGTGAGGTGGTTACAAAAGCTGAGGTACTGGACCATTTCTGAAGTTCCCAGCAATGAGGAACCATTTGGTTACATGGACTGGCTTAAGCACTGGTGCTGCCAGCATCTGTGTGAAAGAGACACCTTCCTCAAAACATGTTTAGACAAACAAGGTCCCGTAGCAATAGTAGGATAGAGGAACAGTGACTTAGTGGGATTTGTAACAGCAGCATGCACAATCAGCTCAAAGATGTGAATTCTTAATGTTGTGCTTAACTGACTGCTTTGTTCCAGTTCAATTTTTCTCCTGTTTTTCATCATTCAGAGTGATCCATGTCATCACTGTGGTCTTACATTCCTGGTTGGGAATTATTTGACATCAGTTAACTAAAAGAATTCAGTTACAGGTCTTCTCTAAGTTGAACAAAGCCTGTAGGAGTGAGCAGGGAATGCAACTCATTGCAGATGATGCTTGAGTGGCAACTGGGGACTCTAAATCCTTATTTTTCTATTAGTCTGGCAATTCACTTCGCTACCAGCCTCAGTCCTGCTTGTTTTCTCCGGGCAAGAAGAGGGAGATCATAAGACAGAAAGTGTGACTAGTTGTTGGCATTTATTCTTTGGAGCTCTGCCCAGGCCCTTTTCTAATTCAGAATTCAAATTCCAGTGTTCAGATAGATGGTTCATGCACGGTGCTTCTGTCTCCTGATAGGAAGAGAGAAGGATTTAGGAAGAGGTGAACTTCTGCTTACTAAAAACTCACTTATAGTGAATAATCTGCAATATACATTTAAACAGTACTGTTTGGTTAATATTCTTAAGATAAACTTAATTATTGGAGCATTATTTAGAAGAAAAAGTATATAAGCCTAAAAGGAATATTGCATAAAACATAAAGATCTGTGAGCATCTTCTTTAGATACAGTGCTTAGTTTTCATTATTATCCCATTCCTGGTGAGCATATGAAGTTTGGGGCTAGAAACTTTGAAATGAGAAAACTTTCTGTAAAAGCAGCATCTGTAAGAGAGAGCTCACAGCCTGGTGTACTTTCCAGGCAGCTCTACACAGTGTATTGCAGCCAGTTTCATCTAGTGAGTCAGAATCTTTTATTTATGTGACGCTGAGTCCTGTTTTTTGATTTATGTGACTCTGACTCCTATATTTTTTTTTTTTATTAAACAGGGTTCTGTGATATCCAGCATAATATAAACGGCTTCTTAGATCCACAGTAAATGCAACTTGAACTACTTCATGGAGATGTTGCCCTTGTATGTGTTATTTTATTAGAATTTTAGATAAGTTCAATATTAAACACTTATCAGAAGACTATATAGTTTACATAAAAAGTATATTCTCTTACTAAAACCTCCATCCACCTGAAGAGTTCTGATAACACATATAAACCACTCAAGTTCCATTTTTGTTTGGTTATTACAATATCAGTTCCTCAGTTGAACCAAACCTGCTTCTGCATTATCCCATATTAAATTTTTAAGCTTCCAGCTTAATATTGTTCCTTCTTACTATTCACCAAGTAGATAACCATTTTTATTGTAATTTATACACACTTAAAATACTTCAATCTGTTTTCTCTTAAAGTTTCCTGAAATACTAAGTTGAAAACCAATTGAAATTCACTCACTGAAGGTGCTGTGTTGAGCTGCCTCTGCTTTCTCTCTAAACTATATGTTGTTTTTCTTTTAAATCACTGCACCAAACTTTGTTAGGGCTTATCTACAATTACTACACCCAATAAACTGGCAAAGCCCAGAAAAGTAAGGAAAGGAAATCTGGATCATCTACCAGAGCACAGCAATTTCTCTTCTTGCTCAGAGACCACCTTAACTGTTCCCCTTGCTACTGTACGTTACATGTGGTAGTCTTGGCTCTGGCCTTCTGTCACTCTTTTGCACACGCTCCCTTACCATGTCAGGTTCTTTGTTGTTTTTTTGGATCGTTGGGTTTTTTTTTTATTTTGCCTATAATTAGTAGTTGCAGACATTTTCTGTAGTCATTGGTTGTGCTGCAAAAGAGTAATTTGGTGAAGGGGCATTTGCACAAAAGAGAAAATGGAAGGCTGATTTCAGTAGTAGGGGGCCGAGTGATTATGAGGCAGAAAGAGTTTATGTCAGTTCCAAAGCAGTGCAAGGTCTACCAACAAAAAAAAGACTTTTATTCCAGAATAGTGTCTGTGCAGGAGCACAGAGAGTTACACAAGCAGTGGCTGCTACAGCATTATAATTATACTGCCATAGTTCTGCCAGTTAATTTCCTCACATGGACAAACCCTCAATTTTTCACTTGCAAGGTCTCACCAAGAATTCTTATTCTGGATTACCTTCACAAATTCCTGGCCTCTTTTTAAAAATGTATTTCTTTTTTAAAATTTTAATTGTTGGAAGAGCTGTGAAGTCTCTCCTGGACATCATGATGTCTTTGAAACATTGTGCAGGTTTTATAATGTCAAAAAAATCACTCTCTGGGATGCGTTTTTTTCATTGAAATGCTATGCAGATGTTATAAACCCCTGAGATGTATGGATGGGCCTGATAGCATTAAAAATAACAAGTCCCCTTTGCAAAAATTAGCTGCTCATTGCTCTTTAGGAATTAGGCCCGTTAAAGTAACAGACTGAGGGGTTTGTAGCAGCAGAATGAAGGTATGAGTAAAGAATGTGGGTCTGAAGGCTGAAACGATGCTTGGATAACCAGACTGGCAGCTTCTTGGAAAAAACAATGTTATGACTCGTGTAAGGAACGTTGTGTTAATTCCTCCATCAGCCCAAAGGAAGGAGAGTAATAGGAGGGCATGGTATTACCACTCTCTGATTTACACAGGATCTATGTTCTTCCCGATAGGGCAGCAATACACACTTGACCCATGAAGGAGTAAGCTGTCACTCATGCAAACCACTGACTGAGACTGGCAGTATTAATGTAGTTATCCAAATGAGTAAGTTGGACTTTGGTAGTGGTAGGCTATGCCTGGAATGAGGAGAACATTTTTACTAGGAGTGTATGCAGTCTTCATAATGAATCTATGCATTCATTTATGCATGGGCACCCTCATCTCCTTGTTAACATACAGGGTTGCTGCTAGACATTTTGTTCACTTGAATATTTAAATTTTTGTGTTCTATTAGTGTAAGAAAAGGCAGAGCATGACCTTGCTAAAAGCATTCTTAATTTGAAATATATAATTACCTATGGAAGAAAATTATTAAAAACCTGGACCCAAAAGGGAAAGCTAGGAATTTCTATAGTCAACAACCTAAATAAATGAGAATAAATGCCCATATAACTCAGTCAATACAATGGTACAAGGTGTTTTCACACTATCCACAGGAGAGTTCACAGGCAAAAAAGTACCTCCCTTTTTTCTGCTTTACTAGATTTCATTATACTCCAAGGACAAATGTGCATTTGCTCACACATAAAGCTCTGATGCATTCTCCTGTTACATGAGAACTGTATTTTCAAATGGGAACAGCCTCCACATTGGAGACAACCCGTTTGAGACCCTTCAGGGATCTCCAGTGTCAGAAGGTGAGTTCTCAGCCTCTTTCAGACACCTTCCCTACCAGCTACCAGCATTACGTGTCACTGCAAAACAGAAGCCATATTTGGGCTCTTAGGTTTATTCTTCAGAAATACTTAGCTTTATAAAAAAAGACTCTCTCTGCTCCCGCCAGCTCCCTTTGTAAGCGGAGATACATGGTATTAGTGACCACCTAGCTTAGCTTGACCCACTAGTTACATCCATGGATCTGGGCACAGCAGAAAAATGAGCTGCTTTGAAATTGTGTCTCCATGTGTTTATGAATAGGATCACACACGTGCAGTCAACTATACAAAGTAATGAACCTGTAAACTAGAAGCTCAGTTCCAGTGCTGTTACTGCCAGGCAAAGGTACACCTAGAACCACACTAGCTTCAACCCACAATCCCCAAAAAAGGGCTAGGGGCACGCTGGTCTGTAAAAAAAACCGTGTTTCAACAATGTTGCTTTTCTTAGGCTGAAATAAGATTGTAAGATGCACTGACTTGGAAGTCTGGTTTGCCTATCTTAGTTAAAAGTTTCTGCACTGTATCTCCTTTGTTGGGTGAGCAGAGGTGGTGGATCCCTGACTGTTTTCTCTGACTATTCAGAACAATTTAAGTTATTTTGTGATTTGTCTGTCACAGAATAGAAGCTGGGCATTTGGCAGAAGGAAATACAGTTTTCCATTATAAATTCATAGATAATAAAGTCAGAGTGACCACTACAGTTGCTCACTGCCTTGGAGAAGCAATCCGCAGAACATGCTGGAGCTGTTCCCTGTTTGATCAACGTCCACTCTGTTTAAAATTGCCAGTCTTGGACAACCTGTCACAATCTCTTGGCAAATAGGATACCCTCATCTGCTTCGCCTCTGTGAAAGAAGGAGATAAAAAAGGACTTAGGTTTGGGTTTTGTAGACCTGCTAAAAATACTGGGGTTTTATATCTTTAACAGTTGTGTTGGGGGTGAGGTTGATTTTCTTACAGTTTTTCCAGGGGAAAGGGGAGACAGGGTTGTGTGAATACCACAAACAGGAATCTACTTTTTTTTTTAAGTTTTGGTTTCAGCCTCACAACTCATTGATTTGGTGGGAGTTGTAGTGCCAGAGCTAAAGCATGAGTTTGACAGTTTGCGTTTATTTTACTTGCAGTCGTTGTTCAGATGAAGACTTCTGGGAAGACAAAAAAGTTCCACAGTGTGGTGTAAAGCTGACAAAACAAGAGAAAATGAGAGGAGAATAATACCAGAGCTTGTAGGCCTCCAGTTCTAACAGCTCTGCTCCTAACGCTTTCTTCCTTCATTTAAGCTTCCAGTAAAGTCTCCCTGTGTTTACCTCTAATTTAAGAAACTGTCCCTTAATCCCATCCCTTCCTATTCTCTGTCATCCTCTTGTTACTTCCTTCCTCTTATCTTTTAAAAGCTTGCTCGCTCGCTCTCCACCCCCACCCTGGCTTATTTCTTCCATATTAATAATAATCTTAGTACTGAGCACTTATATCGCTCTCTACATGTTCAAAGTGCTGTACAAACCTTAGCTAATTAATCCTCACAACACACTCCCCTCCCTCTGTAAGATAGGTAAGTATTATTATCTCAGTTTAACAGATGGGGAAATTGTCGCAGTGACTCAGTGGCAGAGACACAAGCACAGTAACCTTGTTCTTGCAACCTCTATTTTGAAAATACCTTCTCCAACCCTGCTTGACTCTATAAATACCTCCCCGTCTCCTTTGTCTCCTAAATCGTCGAGACAAATCCACTGCCTACTCCTGCCGCTGCAGCCCTCTCAATTGTTGCCATCTCTTTGGCTCCCTCAGACACTTCCCGCAGGAGCTTTGCCAATGTGTTGCCTCTCTGGCTCTTTGGATACCTTCCTCTTACATCTGCAGTTTTCATCTCACTTTCACCAGCCAAGATGAAAGTAACCCCTTGCCAGCCTCACCAGTTTGTGTCTCTTCTTTGCTTTTCTCCCTGGATCTCATCACAATCAAGGCGTAGGTGCTAGATGCAAGGCTGCAGCTTTAGGGATCTGGATCAAGGTGACCTGAATTCCTTCTGCATCTTTTCCTAGTGCCTCGGCATTTCTGAAGGTGTCCTGTACCAGCAGAAAAACAGCAGGCATAGGTTGTCAGTAGAATTTATGCCCTCTGCCTACATGCAGCTCTGAATGGGAACGCAGTACTCCTGCTCAGGACTATGTGTTGGTTCAGGTGCAATCCACTGTTTCATATTTTCTGTCAGCGAGCTGCAGCTCACCCCCATAGGACAGGGCACTGCTTGGTCATTGGAGATGCTGACCTCTCCTGCCTGACAGCTCTGAGAGGAGGGCCAGAGGATGATCAGAGGGCTGGAGCTCCTCTCCTATGACGAAAGGCTGCGAGAACTGGGCTTGTTCAGCCTGGAGAAGAGGAGGCTCCGAGGAGACCTCATTGCAGCTTTCCAGTACCTGAAGGGGCCTACAAGGGTACTGGGAGGGGACTTTTTACAAGAGCCTGTAGTGATAGGACAAGGGGCAATGGGTATAAATTGAAATCAGGGAGGTTTAGATTAGATATCAGGAAGAAATTCTTCACAGAGAGGGTGGTGAGGCACTGGAACAGGTTGCCCAGAGATGTTGTGGATGTCCCATCCCTGGAAGTGTTCAAGGCCAGGTTGGATGTGGCTTTGAGCAACCTGGTCTAGTGGAAGGTGTCCCTGCCCATGGCAGGGGGGTTGGAACTAGATGATCTTTAAGGTCCCTTCCAACCCTAACTATTCTATGATACTATGATTCTGTGTGCCCTGGGCCACCTTCTTAGCATGTGGCATTTTGATGCTTAAATAACCTTCTTGAAGTAGATGTCCTGAATGTGGCCCTGAGAGAGAGTGAATTGACAGAGGATATTCTTAAATGTAGGAAAGAAGTGTCCACAGCTATAAGGAAGCACATCCAGGATTTCACTGCCTCTGTGGTTCCCTGATGTGACATGTCCTTGTTCTTGTATGTTGTCAAGGGGTGATCCTTGCTGTCACATCCCTGTTATCACAGAATATGTGTATTACTTGAAACACCCGTTCCAACTACTAATTACTCAAATAGTATCCTTGATTTGCTCTCTCCAGAGTGGTGCTGTTGGTCTTCTCTGACCGATGAGTAACGATAGATTCTGATAGTGCGGGTAACTGAGTATCTTGCTTAGCTGCAACCCTAAGTTTTGTCATTCTCTTATTTCAGACCAATTAGACATGATTACATGAATTTGCTCTTTAAAAGACTCTGCCATAATGTCATGCCCTGTCAGGAACAACCTGTTTAATGGATCAGGGCTAATTTTGTCATTTTCTGTTCTGTCATGTGACATGGTATCATACCTCTGCAGGTGAGCTATCAGTATCTATTGAGCTGTACTAAGGATTTTTTTTAAGATGCTTTTGAAGACTTGTTATAATGAGACTCCACAGCAAGTTCTTACTCACACTCATACCAATGAGAGCCTAACAGTGATGAGCTGAACACGAAGGCACGACTTTTTTTTCATCTCCTATATGCATCAGTGTCATAAATGTCAGAGACTTGGACAAAGAAATTGCTGGCTTATTGCAGCTAAGTTTTGCTGACCCATACCCACTTGTACTGCTGCCTTTTTCAGTATTTTATGTCAGTTTAGTTTATACACATACTATCAGCCCATCACTTTGTCGTGCACGGGGTCCTCACCTTCTGCAAAGAGCGAGCAAGGAAACTGGCCTACCTGAGCAATGTTCTCTGGGAGTCGAGTCTCGGTGTCAAATGTTATTTACTCCATTGTTGACTTGATGCCCACAGCTGAGGTGATGGCACCGGTGGGCACCTATCAGCCTGCTTATGCATTCATTCAGGTTTAACGAGGTCTCTGTTATGCTGGGTTTCTGAGGCACAAAATATGGCATCACTGCATAATCCTGCATAACTGTTTGTTCTCAAAAACACATGAAACGTTGGGTAGCCCCCTCCTGCGCTGTGCCCTCCTCTTCCTGCTTAAAATGAACACTAGAGGGTGTAGCCCACAAACCTCCCAGCTCTCCGGGGGCCATTCGGAAGCAAATGGTCTTACCAGCCTACCATCTGTACACTTCTGTGGGTGCTCTGCTTCCTCCTCAGCAGCATCATCTTCTTCATAGAGAACTCTGTGCCTCACCATACCTCCCAGAGCAAGTGACCTTGAGTACTACCTCAACTTCATCTCTCCTCCTCTTCCCTCACCCTAACCTTCTTTCTGACTCTAACTCTTCTCAGAAAAAATGGTAACCAGCCACTTAGCTGTGTTGTTTGCTTGAGGGGTGGGGGGCTGTTTTTCCTAAGGACCACAGGTTATTCATTGGCCTTGGAGCCTCTTAAACCTGCAGCTGGAAGTCTCTGCATTATTTCCTGGGAGCTGGGGCAATCGTTTGTGGCTGTGGGAGGTTGTTCTGCCCAGTGGCAAGTGCAGAGATCCTTGGTCTTTTTCTAAGCCTGCTTCTGACCTCAACATTCAATATATTCATTGTGTGCTCCGACTACTGTGTGGAAAACCTAAATACAAAAAGAGCAATCAGGAATCAAACAGGCTCAGCACAAGGTACAGGGAGAGAGAGTACTACAAGCATTCAGACACCGGCTCTGGCACCAGCCTCCATGCCTTCAGCCACTTCAGTAGATTTTTTTTTTTTTCTTTTTTGTCTTTCTTTCCTACCTACCAGAGAATAATAAACAGGGCTGTGGTATTAGCCCATGTGTAAGTGCTTACTCATACCTATTTACCATGAGTATAGTTACTGCTGTCTGCTAGAGTGGGTCCAGGGCCTTCTGGATGCTCATTCAGCTAGGCGGCTGTCAAAACCTGTTAGAAAACAATGACTGGGTGAAACCTGTTCATTGCTGGGTTTTTTCAATTGTGTTTTCACGAGGAATTATATTTGGTGTTTCACTGAAAAGCCCTATTTTCTAGAGTTTTGATGGGAAATTTATCTTATCTCTAAATTTTTTCCCTTTTCCTATTTCAAATGGGTATTTTCCTATTTTGAAATTCCTTTTTTAATTTCATTTTTTCTAAATTCAAATACTATTTATTTTTCCTATGAAAAATGTGTTAAAAAAAAAAATTTAAGGGAATCTTTTTTTAATGTCAAACGTTCCTATGCTCCTTTCCAGCTCACTCTTTAAAATTATAACAGTTTTAATCAGGGTCCCACATAAACAGTTTCAGCAGG
>NW_010261785.1:13600-29499 GCF_000690775.1 Eurypyga helias
ATTATGTTCCGAAGATGCTCCAAAAATAGTCTTGCTGGCTCTGCCAAAGCCCACAGCTTCCTTTTGGAGCAGGCCTTGGATGAGTGTACCACACAGCCCTCCATACAGACTCAGCATTGGTGTCTTGCTGAAGGACTAAGGTGCTACTTCAGGGAATAGAACCAAGGAATCTTTTAGGTTGGAAGAGACTTTCAACATCATCGAGTCCAACCATTAACCCAACACTGCCAAGTCCACCACCAAACCGTGTCCCTAAGCACCACATCTACACATCTCAAATACCTCCAGTGATGCAGACAGGGGCTTCATGTTAAAGTCAGGTCTCTTAAAGGTGAGATGAAGGCTTTAAGCTGTCTAGCTCATGTGCTGACAGCAGCAAAGATGCAGCCGCCCTGGCTACAGACACTCAGGACTCTGCTTTTCATGTGGGCGATAACTCTGTATTGCAAAACTTGCTACTAGATCTTCCTTGCTCTCGGGGCCAGTTCATTGTGTTTGTGTGTGTTACACCCTGGAGAAGAGGAGGCTCAGGGAGACCTGATCGCTCTCTACAGCTGCCTGAAAGGAGGGTGCAGAGAGGTGGGGGTTGGTCTCTTCTCCCAACTGACAAGTGACAGGGCAAGAGGAAACGGCCTCAAGTTGTGCCAGGGGAGGTTTAGATTGGGTATTAGGAAACATTTCTTCACCGAAAGGGTTGTCACGCACTGGAACGGGCTGCCCAGGGAAGTGGTGGGGTCACCATCCCTGGGGTGATTTGAGGCATGTGGATGAGGTGCTTAAGGACCTGGTTTACGGGTGAACTTGGCAGTGCTGAGTTAATGGCTGGACTTGATGATCTTAAAGGTCTTTTCCAACCCAAAACATTCTATGATTCTGTGATGAGTAAGAACTTTACTAAATCAGAGCTAGATGTTTAATAAAACTTAATGTGATGTAACAGGGAGAATCGCTGCTTTCAGAGCTACTGTGGACTGTCAGCTTGCAAAGAATAATGACAGTGACAACATGTCCTTATTCCACCCGATATTCTGCCAGGGTGTCTTAAGTGCCACATGCATTGCTGGTGTTTATACTGATTTTTTATCCCCAGTATTTACTTCTCCAGGTACTGAATGATTCATTTCAAAAAGCTGAAAAGGTAAAGGATTTTGGTCTTTGCCAGCTTCTTGTATAGCAGAAATCATTTCTTACGTAATTTTCTAGCGAAGTAGAAAGTCTCTACAATTTTTAAAGAGTAAAAGTTTTCTAAAAAGTTATATGATATGATGAGAACATTAACAATTCATTCAGAGAATTTGTTAGCCTGAGTAAGCTGTCTTTCGGACTACAAATTGATGTTTAAATAGCAAACAAACAGAAAAAAACAGTCCAGAGAGGTCAGTGCTTTGTGTCTAATGTGCTTTTGTAGTTTACTTTTGTTCTGGTAAGGAGATGCTTTGAAAACTGTTCAGCTGCAGTTCAGACAAAGGTCAATATCAGACCAGTCAATATATCATACAAAGGTCCAAATGAATAGCCTATGAAAGGAGGCTCAGCACCGTCTGCCTAAGAAAGGTGTCTAAAATAGAACTCACTTCTCAGACTCAAGCGTCCTGGGGGATTTCCTTCTTCGTGTTCCCCCTGGAGGAGCCCATCATGATATTGCAGTAATTGCTAATCTTTTAACCACCTATACATGTACTGAATTTTGTGATTTAAGTGAGCATATTGATAACCAGCCTTTGCTTTTTTGTACATAAATGTTAGGGTGCCAGGCTTATATTTTTCACATAAAAGATCAGCAACTTTATTACCCGCAAAAGGTGGTTATTAGGGTCTAAGACTAAAATTCATCGTGGTAAGTATGGTTATTTACTTTATACATTTATGCAGTATATCAGCCACAGCTTTGACAGTGCTCTACAATTTTTTTTTCACATGAAGGCATTCAAATCCAAGAAATATATTCATACCTGCTGTCAACAAGTGCAACTCCCTTGGAAAGCTCTGAGCCAATTTCAGCGGTGATGTGAACGGCAGCATAAATTTTAGGTCTAAATTGGTCAGAAAATATGTGAAAGTGGGCATAATTTGCATGCTGAGGACTGAAAGAGGAAAAGTACCTAGCAAAAAAGAGTGCAATTAAGTTGGGGGGGGAGGGAATAGAGGATCTACTGGCATGAGCGTAGTGCATCGAATTTGGTTCTGAATTCAGACAACCGCAAGCAAATGTAAATGTTATACTTAATGCAAATAGCTATTTATAGTGGAGTGAACACACTTTCTCTACCGGTTATGCTCATTGCCGTGCTAAAGGATGGACTAGAGCATGTCATACCTAGGCTGGCAAACATTCAGCACATGCCTGTATGCATGTGCTGATTGTGATTCCCAGTTCCCCACTGGGCTCTATGGTACAACTGCAAATATACTGACTATTTATGGAAGGGAAATCCTGGAAAATGGAAAAAAAAAAAAAAAAAGGAGAGAGTTATCTTGATGACCTTGAATCAGGAGTCTTGCTGAAAGCAGCCTTTCCTGTATTCCAGTCTGCTGTGATAGATCATGGAAAGTGAGGGACATTTGTCACGGAAGCATCCTGTACCTGCTGAAAGGAGATGGCTAAGAACTATGTAATGAAATTAAGGCAGTGTTCAGACTGCCAACAGGAACTGCTCAGCGTGTGTGCTGCCATGCTTCCAGGCAGCCCCTGGCCCAGCAGGATGGTTCAGTGCATCTGAGGTAGACATCTCCATTCCAAATACAACAGGTGGAGAAAGGTGGCCACCTCTGAAATCATTCAAAGCGGCTAGGACCCTATCTCTCTCCACTGTCGGAGCAGGTCACTGAAACTCCCACCTACCAATCACCTGGGAAACCTCTCAGTTTAGATCTGAACAAGTGCTGAACCTCAGTCACCTTCATCCACTTGAAATCCAGAGCACTGAGTCCTCTCTTGAGAGCAAGCAGCTAATGATGGAGGAGGAAGAGGCAGCAGCCACTTCAGAATAACTTCATTGTTTGAACACTCTTACAAGAAGTGGGAAACATGGATTTTAAGCCTTTCTCAGACTGAAGGGGTTTGAACCGCAATTCCATTTCCCTCAGAGCTTATCCTACCCATCAAGCTAGAGAAGTTCTTCATTCTGCTCACTATGTGAGGCCACAGAGTAGAGAGAGAATAGGTAAGAGGGATCTTGATTTTGCAGCCCATTGGTGAGGGCAGGCATGAGAGAGTCCTGAGGCTTGGTCCCAGCTGTCACTGCTGTTTAAGTATTCTTTACTGTTAATTTTTAATACTCATACAGGCACTCATACAGTCAAGCAGCCATGGTTGACAGACTGTAGAGACTGTATTGTTTGATTCTGCCTGAATTTGTATTAAGTACCAAAAACGTGTGAACCAGATACTGCCCTAAGCCCTGAACTCCTCACACCCAATGATAAGCACCTAACTGAGACTGTAGCAGCATGGTTGCCTAATTAGGAGCAGAGTTGTTCAAGGCCTTCTGCATCAGTAATTCAGAGAGAAAGGAAACCTTTGGAGGAAAAGTGAGACCATTCTTCATCTGAATCATGTTCTGAAAGTGCCTGTTCTTCTATGTTGATTAGAAAGGGAGCCTAGGATGACAATATTCCCCAAAAAAAACTCTCAGTTGAATTTGGCATGCCCAAATCACATGAATGTAATTTCTTTCCCCAGTTGTTTTGTGGTTTATTGCTGTTAGTTTCCTTTGTGTCCACCTCAGTGTTGTGCACTTATGGAGAAGGATAGAGTGGAAATGTCCAGACGCAACATAAATGCCAAGACTGCTACCTAGCACTAGTCTTCCAGAGTGAAGGGTGGGAGGTTTTTAACCTTCTCTTTGCCCCAGGGTATTTGTGGACAGCAAAGCCCTCACTCCTTTATGAAACCAGCACACAAGGAAGAGAGCCCATTGGAAAGATGCTGCATAGTCAGTCCTGAAATGTAATGTCAGTCGACTAATCTACCTACTTTTGTATCATTAAATGCATCTTCTCCATTAGTAACCAGGAGCTGGTTACTAAAACCAGCACACCATCAAAGTATTGTGCAATTTTAAAGTGTAAAATGCATTAATTGTGCTCTTTTTTTTTTTTCCTGTCTGAGAACATTTTTATTATTCCAAACAGTGGCTCTCCTAAAATGCAAGAAGTCCTAGAAAGGCAGGAGAAGGTATGCAACGCTGGCAGACTGCCAGTGTAGCTTGTGGAATGGTGTGTAGTGGAGGACCCTGGTAATCCCCTTTGAGGTTCCATCTTACTTGTTTTAAGTATTTTATGACCGGGGAGGGGAAGAAAAGAAAAAAACCCTTCATATTATTAATGTACTTGTTTAAGAAAGGTTGTCTATGCAAGAGAGGAAGAAACTCGTTGCTGTGAGAGTATAAACTAGTAGAGTACCATTTAGCCAAATACACAGAGGAAAGATACCCTCAAGTGCAAGTATTTCAAAAGGATATCTGTACTACAGGCTGGGCCCCATGGATAATTCTGGGACGATAAGGTCTTTCGTGGCAGACTCTACATCTTCTGATACGCTTCCAAAAGCCCTTTTTTTTCTGTCTAGGACCTCATGTCATTATTGTAATAATAATGACAGCAAAAACAGAATTAGGCCACTATAGATTATTTTCATTTTTTCTGAGATGTACCTTTTAGGAGCTTCGAGTGGAGGAACAATATTTTGTAACTGTAATCCAGAATATGTGCAACTAGACACTGTCCCTGACAAAAGCCTTCTAAATCACACAGACGTCTTGAGTTCTTGTCACTGGTGTAGTTGGCCTGTCCTTCCACCAATGAAGCTGAAGGGAAACACTGGCTACGTGGAAATATTTTTCTTTTTCCTAAATAACAGAGGAAATAACAATTGTAGGGGAAGTGGTGGTTGATGGTGAAGACCATATTAAATTGGGGTTAACCAGCTTCTGCAAACTAGGAGAGACAAGGCTTGCCATTGTTTGGAGGGAAAGGCCTCAGTAATAATGTCACAGGAATGACTCATCAGCTTTTATACCTCTCTCTGCAGTATTTTTCACCATTCTTATTCAAAGAGGATGTTAACCTCTTTGTGAGACCTGAATAAAGGTCATGTGCCTTGAGTTTTCTGATGGTGTCCACGTATTCATCACCATCTTTCATGACCACGGTGATCCTGTCAGCCAGAGTAAACTATGCATAACCTAACTTGCCCAGGAAAGCTTCTGGAGGGGCTGGTTATGTCACAGCTACCATCTCCCTGCAGGTAATCTGCGATGTACTAGCTCTTTTACTACAGACTGGATGCAGAATTTGAGGCTTTTTCATCTCTAGAGTCTTTGGCATTTAGGAGTTGTGCTTTCAACAAATTTTCCTAGGATGATATACACCTTTGTAACATTTAGATGGGATGACTGACTGTGTGTCTGCTCCGGAATCATGAAGGTGAACCATCCTTTTTGTTAATCAGTTCAAGAGCCATGGCAATGGGGTTTGCCTGCTCATTTCACTGTAGCAGTTGACTTTACTCCAGAAATAAGTAGCACTGATTGGAGAGGAAGTACTAGGGCAGAAGCAAGGATGTACTTACTTAATCTGTAACACAGATACCTCTTGTTATCGATAAAGAAAACACAGACCCTCTCTTTGATTTTTCCTTAAACCCCCTCCTTCTATGTTACCTTAAAACCCTTCAAAACTATGATGGTAAAAAACTAGGTCCAATGAACAATTATTCACAACAGTAACTTCAGGTCAAATCTACCAGCCTTGCCAAAAGCTCAGATAGAGAAACAGCAAAGGTACCAGCTGGATGCTATTCTAAGTGGGGAATTTTTCCCCGGGTCACAGCTTTTGCTTCATTTGAGATCTCTTCCATGAGGGTAGGGGTGATTTTGCCTATGGATTGTGGCAGCTTCTCTTCTCATTGTTTTGTCACACCAGTGTGTTAGGGGAATGTTTAATTTCATTTAGCAGTTCTTCTTTCCTGTTACAAATTTTCAGATTATTTCATCGGCATTATGTAGTTAATTAACACATCACCTTCTGTGTGGAGAGCGGAAAAGATTACATTTTAACTGATAGTATCAATTCAATTCAGAAGTAGCTATTCCAAAAAAAAAAAAAGTATACTGAAGTTATCAATAATTTAATAATCTGTGTGCTAATTCAGTCTGTGGTTTCATTCTTATTATTATTGCTGTTGCTGTTACTAATCGCTACAGTAGCTTTCTACTGCTTTCTTTACTGTGCTTCAGTGTCATTACTTCTTGCATCTCTATGAATAAGCTTTGCTCTCCCAATCCCATAAAACCCAATGTCTCTGCCTACACTCCCCTCAGCTGTCCCAGGACAGGTGAAGCATACAGCTTGGACCTCCTGCCAGCTTTCCATCCATGGGGCTCCTCCCCACATAGCATGGGGGTGCCAGTGGGGCCATGTCTGGCCAGGTATGACTGGATGCTGCCCAGCACCAGCAGCTTGCTCCCGCTGCTTCCAAGGCTGTGCTTGCAAGTAGGGTTATGCTTGCAGCCTCAGGATCCCTGTAAAGGCAGTAAAATCCTAAAGCCACTGATGTGCTCCTTGGTGTAAGGATTTAATACAAAGTCTTTCTCCTGATGTAAAAGCTGGGATAGCTTCCACACAGTGGTTCTGAATTCAGGCCAAGTTATCCTTCCTATTTGGAAATTTTGGCTTATTATAATAGCTGGATTTTTTTCAGGTTTGAGGTCACTCCCATACATCTTCTGTCTCAGTCTGTTCTCTTCATGTGACTATGTGGGTGACAAACAACGTCCCACTGTTTTGTGACTCCACCGTGCTTCAGTAATGCAGATTATAGGTTCTCCTCCAATGCCTGGCAACCTGGGTTTTGTTTGTAGGCCTCCTGTAATGCTGCATAGACATTTACAGGAATTTTACTTTTATCTACATACCAGTGTTTATTTAGCTCCTTTATTTGATACTATTATTTTTACACAACCTTCCCTCTATGATCTTATCCACGTTGCATGCATTTTAGCTGTTGTGTGAGCTTTAGAGGGTTACTTCTGTGTTCCTCAATCTATCTGTAATGGTTACAGCTTTTATCCTTGTGTGTTACCAATTCTAACAAGTACCCTTACCTTTGAATTTCCAACAGATGTCTTAATAAGACCTCAGTGCTTCTCAGCACCTGTTTCTTCCCACTCCTGGTTTAAGTTAATACACATAATAATTTCCCAACCCAGTAATCTGGTTGCCTTTTGGTTAGGCAAAAATCTACCATTTCTGTAGAGGTGTTCTCTTTTAAAGAGGAGCCCAAATCCATTACAACTATAATTATGTTCTCTTTCTACCACTTTCCCCTCTGAAATGGGGACCTTGACATCTCCTGTCCTTGCCATTCAATTATATGGTCCTATGCAAAGAACTGACAGAGAAAATTACCTGAAGACCTGCAGCATCAGGATTTGATAATATGACCATAACTCCTAGATTTCTGACTTTCTCCCTGTTGTTAATATCAATCTACACCTAGACAGACACCTGCTCTGTCTACAAATGTAGACATTAAATGGGGTCCATGGCCTACATAGCACAAGTCACAGAAGTCCTGATATTTCTACGTGACTGAAATAACTATTGCAAAAACTCATCTGTACCAGGACGCTTTCTTGGAAAGACATCTTTGAGACAGAAGGCATGTTTTCTTTCTTCTGCCTGTCCAGTGAAGTGGCCATGTTTCATGTGTATGGTTACAGGCCTCTTTCATGATGCAAAAGAAGGCTCTTTAGGATCGGCAAGTTGAGAGCCTTCTTTTTGCAAGAACTACATCATGCAGAAACCTTGTTGGCCTTGCAGGCACTTTGTAAAAAGTTAAGGTTGCCAGACCACATGGGAATAAATGCCTAGAGTGTGAAAATGCAGTAGATTAAACAGTGAATTCCACATATCAAGAAGATACAAAACAGTCATTTTTACACAGAGGACATCTTTAAATCTTCTTTGGCCCAAACAGAGTATCAAATCTGTTCAGATTTCTTAGACTTGGTTAGAGGAATTTCAATGCCTATATCTAGAGCTCAGGACATTCCCAACCTGGTTAAATTTGCAACAGTAATATAACAATTCTGTGGCACTACAGCATGCCACACCATTAGTGTATGATAAAGGTAACAGATTAACAGAGTTAGACAGTAAATGAGCTAGCTGAAAAATGATTCAAGAGCTGGACTTCAAGCTTCCCAAAAGTCTTCTAGGTATCTTCTACCATGACATATAGTTAAGACACCATAATACAGATGGAACATACACCAAACCTGTGTACTTAAGTAGAAGAACAGAAGGGAGAACTTTACTTACATAAACTGGCGTGACTGTCAGCATACAAAAGTATGGCATTTACAAGCATTTGTTCACTAGACAAAATAAAAAATAAGAAGTGTTCATGCCCCAAGATAGCTCTGGAGAATAAATTGATAGAAAAAAAAGGTAAGAGTTGGGTTTTACTTCACACTGGAGATCAAAGCTTCATGCATGTTGGTGGTTTGATGGGGTGTTTTCTGTAATTGGTATGCCATTACAGAATATTAGAGATTTACATGAGCTAGAAGGATGTAGAGAAGAGAGAGGTACTGAAGGGAGGAGGATGAGATATGTTGTTCAGCTGAAGAGAGGACTAACCTTCTTTTTCAAATTTATGATCACAGAATAAATACATGAATATATATTTGAACACCTGCACTTTCAGCTACCTGTTCGCTGGCAGCCATAGCCCAGGAAAACAGGCTGGTGCCCAGAGTTGAATTATGAGTGCAAAACATGAATGTTTCAGCTGTCCAAATAGGTGAAAATGACAGTGAAAAAATATTTTGGTAATCATGCAGATTACAAGGCACAACATTACCGTGCATTCCCCAGATCAAAAGGAGGAGTACAATAAAACCAACAGGTTAAAAACCTAGATTAAAGACAACTAAAGGTGTTTGTGGGTCTGTGAAGTACATTTCTCTTCAAGGAAGCCCAGCACCAGCCCTAGCCACAAAAAATGGCTTCATCTTGGTGTACATTTTTGAGTCAACAATAAAAATGAATTGAAGGCTTCTTAGGGTTTAAGATTTGTGGTCCTGCTCTGATTTCTTCATGCATCACTGAGCAATATAAGAGCATATTGTTCCCTGAGGAATTCTCCTTCCAAGACTACTTCGATGTATACTGCCAATTTAGTATTTCATACAGCAGGTTTGATCGAGAAATAAGATCATGAAATGAGTCCTCTTTCTAACTTTAAGATGACGGTATATACACCCTGTATATACTGTTCAAAACCAAGGACTGTCACAATTGCTGAGTTTATACAGAGTCACTAGACACTCTTGAAGCTTTTCGCTGAAGACCTGGTGTGGCAGCAGACGGCAGGTGTCCAAGGCTGTTAGTCCTTGGTCTTCCCTTTTTCCACCTACACTGCTGATGGTTTTCCAGCACCAGAGATTCCTTTGGTGGCATTTATGTATCTAATTTTAGTTGTCTATATCTGAACTTGTTACTTCCAGTTCTCTTCATATCCAGTGAAGAAAAATAAATATAGTTCTAGGGAACTACACTTTAGACGTGTACTTTAGGAAGAAATCAGTCATGCCCTTGAGAAAACTCTTCCACTGACTTTACAGAGGATTCAGATCTCCAGCTGAGATACAGATTTTGAGAACACAGACTTTTGGCAAGGTGCATCCCACTCAATTTGTCTGTACGTATTTTAAGTCACAGAACTATCCGCCACTCGATTCTGATTATCTGAAAATAAGAAAATGGTGTGTCATTTTTCACTTCCTTCAATGCAGGTCATCCAAATGGCCATTCTTTGGCAGCTAATTCACTTCCCAGCGTTGCTTGCACTGCTACTGTTAAATTAAGCCTAGCTGCTTCCTTTTCTCTTCATTGACCTTCTAGCAATTACTCTGTTCTCTTTATTACACCTTATTTTAATGTCAACAGTTTTATGCCAGAGCTCAATCATTTGGACGCTCGAATGACTTCACAGAAGACTAAGAATGAGAAAAACGTCCCTTTAATATATTTAGATGGAAATTATAGTAGATAATTAACTTTAAAACATATTTGTATAAGTGAGATTTACTGAGTCCATAGACCCAAACCAAACATAATTAAAGTTATTCCATTCATTACTTGGACTGTGTTTTTACTTTTTGTGTTCTCTAAGATATGCCACTGATTCTCCTAAGATAACTTTTCAGCTTTTATTTCCAAGACAGGCCGACAGAAAAAAGGCATTCAGCATGAGGGACTTTTGAGTTCCTCCATGTGAACCCATGTCTTTAGGAAATAAGTGGTTTCACTTTGAGATGCAGAGCATAACACATAAACTGTCTTTGGGAGTGGAGAGAGAGAGAAGGAAGAAGTATGAGAGATGGATGTTAAGAATGCCTGTATTTTGAATAAGATTCCTTTCTCTGTGCTGGATATCATACAACCCAGATTAGCCACTTCTTGCTGCTTGGAGGAATCACAAACTTTTTGTTATGACAGCAACTTCAGAGAAGTACAATGCAAAGAGCCTTATAATTGATTTCCATGTCTTTAAATAAATATCATGGAAATCATTAAGAATCACAGTGTTCCTCATAATTAATCTAATATCCTTGCATGCATTTGCTTTTTTTTCTGGTATTCGTTGGACCTAGATGGAATAAGGGGGATCTTTATGAATTTCTGCATGGGGTTCACCTGAAATACAGCACCCAAACAGAAATAGATAAACACACACATACACACACACACACACAAAAAAAAAAAGGGGTCTAAAAATCTTCTTGTGGACCAGTAGTATATTACACTATCTCTAGTACTGTTTTTCACATTCTCCCCAAGAGAACGTTAACTTAATTCTAGATATATTCCAATATACTCTGTGTCATCCATTCCTACAGTTGTTTTCTCTCACTGAACTCTGTTTCGCATCCAGCAGGACCTGTGGGGAAGAAAGGTGAGTCAGGACCGTAAAATCCCTATTAGCATTTGGGAGATATCTTTTTTTCTGAGACAGATGTCTCAGATTCTGTCCACAAACATTTGTTTGGCCTTCAGTTGTGTTTCTCTCGGCCTCCTGGCCGAAAGCCAGACTTAGTGAAACTGGCAGCAGCAACATTTTACAGGCACAGCCAGAAGTGGTATTTACTGCAGAGGTACTGCCTTGTGGACATGAAGAATACCTCTTGGTCTTGTTAGAAATTCGGTTACATTGATCTTCTGTGTAGCAGTTTCCATCGCCAGCCTTCAGAAAGAAATAGACTCTCCTTAATTTACAGTACAACAGCAATAAAACTCCAGTGAGTTTGTTTGTGGTCTTGGTTCATCAATGAATGTTGATGTTGATACAAAACCACCTCGATGCTTCCTTTTATTATTAATCCATAGTGGCTACATCCATAAAACTGGCTTCCTTATAGAAATCAAGCATGCAAATATATATGTGTTCTTCCACCACTAACAAGAAATAGAACGTTGTCCTTTGCTCCTGAACAGAGCAGGTGTGGGCACTAGATCAAGGTGCTTCCACCCAGACCTCACCTGTATTTCGTTTGAAAAGAACAGGAATTTTACAAATAACAAGGATGAGCCTCAATGTCAGCACATGGAGTTTTTATACAGCAAAGCCGAGCTGAACAGTTGGTGCCAGAAATCTTTACATCCTACAAAGAATCCGTGATTCATAAAATGAATTGGTATTTATCACTGGGAAATCAGGACTTGCAGACTCCAGTGGGGAAAGAGGTTAATCAAGCCTCTTGCAGGTTTGCCAGTCACAGAAGGAACCCCTTTGGTTTTAAGACAAACCTGCCAGCAGCTATCCACTGCTGTTTTCTTTAAAAAACACACACACATTTCACTGAGATCCATACATTCTGTCATCCAATAAATATTTCAGTAAACAGAAATATGTATCTTTCCTTTAAAAAATTTACAAATACATTATTAAAATGCACAGAAAGCTACACAATGGATGTTCTAGGCTTTTGTAATAAAATATATCCCAGGAGAGAGAAAATATAACATAATTCATTTTCTTTGTGGTAGTTTTGGGGTTTTTTTAGGGAAGGCAACTGAACTGAGATAGTAAAATTCTCAAAATCTTGTGTAATTGCTTTTTTTTCATTATGCTCATTCCTACATTTACAAACATTTAGAAGTTATGTTTATGTACATTTTTATTTGTCCAAGTAAATGTACATAAGTTCTCTGCCAGTAACTGCTCACATGCCTATAGAGCAACTGGCTAGTTGCTTTTCTCATGTAAAGAAGCAGTTAAGCATCTTAAAATGTATATCCTAATGTGGTGAAAGGCACACTTAAAGCACTGCTCTTTTACAGGGACACTAAACATAATACTCTTTAAACGTGAAGATGCAAATAAGGAAGCAGAAGTGAGATGCTAACTGTTAAACTTGTATCTGGTAGCCTGAGTGAAAACAGCAGGGGTGTGTGGAGGAAAAAAAAGAAAAAGAAAAACAGAACAAACAAACAAAAAACGACACAGGAAAAAAGGATAGCAGTAGGTATGCAGGGTAGAACTTGGGTGCCTGTGATGCTAAAACTGATGAGAGTTTAATTTGTATTTTTCATGTTGCTAGCAGGCATGTGAGTAACTTCTTAGCCACCGTAATTAACAGGATGGGAGAGATCGTCTCATTGTGGCAAACAGCAGTCCGAAGCAGCAGAACAGTGAGAGGGAGAAGGAGGGGTATCACAGCCTTTACTGTACCTGGGGACCCGGCGCTGCAGGCAGGTGGGCTGCAGGCTCAGCATCTGCTGTCTCTTCCCTTCCCATAAATTCACCTCTGGGGGACACAAGGCCGACACAGAAAGGGTTGCACAGACAGGGTTAGCTGCAGGCAGCTGTTTGGAGAATTCCCAAATCTTTGATTTAGTGTGATCAATTGCATGATTAGGCTGGATGTTGTGGAGAGTGGTGATTATCTGATGGGAGCACTGTGATCTCTGTTACAAAAACTCTGCTGGGGAGGAAAAACTCTCGTGAGACATCAATATGCATTTATACAAAATACCTCGGGGCATCTTTGCACCCAACGGGCTAGAAGTTAATAGAGCTTTTTGTCTGTTAAGTCAGTGGAAGGAAACATGCTTACATTAAATCTACGTCAGAAAGTGACTCTCCGTGTTAGCGGTTTTCTTTCGGCTAATGCATTTAGCCACACGAAGGTAGGAACTTAATCACTGAGCTATTTGGGAGGTATCAAGCACAGACATTAAATAGGATTATGCAACAGCCGTCTGCTCTCGCTAATTAAAATGTGGAAACCAGCCAGTATCAAATTATTTTGTGTAGACAATTCATTACTAGTTTAGATAGTTCAGCATGTGCTGCAGTGGTTTCACTGTGTGGTTAGACTTTTAAAACTTCACAATAACCTGTGTCATTCTAATAGATGGACTTGAAGTACAGCCAAGTTTCTTTTTGCCCAAAAAGAAACTTAAAACTTTTTTATTGAATTAGGATTTTTAATAAATAATTATTATTTTAGTTATGTATTTTGGAAATAATAGTCTTAGGTCTGCACCCTATAGATGATCAGTATCTTCAGCTACCAATTTCACCTACATTTCAACTGAATTATGGGTGACCAGTGCTTTTAGAAATCTCTAGTTTAAAAAAAAAAAAAAAACCCCACACATATTTGAGCTATGTTTTTGCTTTTAAAGGGATGTCCTATAGGTTTTGCTTCTGTCAATCTCTTCTTGCAACAAAATTTGCTTTTGCGTTATTGAGCTGTAGAAATGAGTTGTACTGATGTGCTTAGCATGTGTCCAGCAGGCAAGATCCAGTCCAGAGAAACATTCATTCACAGCTCTTCCCTGTGACCCACTCTCCCAGCTGGCCCCAGGGAGGAAGCTGTAGGCTGGATGAATTGTTCTGGCGATTTGTGCCCTGTAACCTTCTTTCCCAAGCACCCCAGCACAGTCCCCTGCCCCAACATGACCAAAAGTTCATCCCTTGCATGCACACACTGCACACAGCCCCTGCAAAATGCCATGTGTATATGGGAATGTGCATGTGCCACACATACCTGCAGCATGGCAGGGGGAATCGCCTTCCTTTATGTATTTTTGTTGAACGTTGTCCCACCACCTTGGGTGAGTGCAGTTGTATCCCTGGTTGTTGGGTGCACATGCTCAGCAGGACATCCAATAGCTACAAGTCTAGACATTTTAGGTCAGGGAGCCCACTGGCATACATGCCACAGCGCTTTGCCAGGGCATCCAATGAGAAGCTGAACACATGGATAGGATGGTGCGTACTTCAATCTATCTCCATCATGGAGCTAGGCCACGTCTGGGTTGTCCGTCCAGAGCAAAGGGCTAGGAAGGCACACTTAGATCCTACAGTGTGATACAGCTCACATGGCCCACTGCAGCCAAAAGGGAATTTTTATTCCCCATTTTATCACTGCTTGAAATTTCAGTGTGTGCCATCTCTCAGAGACTTGTCAGATAAGTGAAACCCCAAAAGAACCCTGGTTCAACACAACATGTGACCACGCATAGGGTTGTGATGACTACTGCAGTGGCTTCGGTGGCCAGTGTAGGCGATCTAGCAGACCTGTTCTTCTCACGGTCGTCTTGTTGGGCCTTGTCCCTCTGAAGAAACCATCCATTGCAATTAATTTTCTCTCAGGCATACCACCCTGCATCTACCTCAACATTCTACCAAGATAAGTGGGTTGGTGTATTTGTTAAGAGTCAGTGCTTGCTACAGGTGAAGAGAACTCCTGCCCCTTCTAGACTTGTATCTGCCCTACCATAGATGGTTTTGCATCCTCTTCGCATTTGGACAATTATCATGGGCAACCCAAGTATTAAAAACTTTTTAAAAGAAATCTTGGATTTCACTGTACAGTTCTGTGGCAGAGTCAGTTCAGTGACAAATCTGCAGCCCTACAAAGGAGTAAAAGGAATTTGGAGTTCTTCGAACTTAGGTTAGACTAAAGATGGTTTGAATAACCATTCTTAAAAAACAACCTGGGTTTTAAACAACATAGATGCCGTAGAGAGTCTTAAAATCAATGAGCAGAAAGCTTTAATAACTTCCCCAACCACTGTTTTCTTCCTTGCATGAAAATGACTCATTAAAAGGACACATCAAATTGCTCTCCATGTCTGTGAAAGCGAACACCAACACAATTGGAGAATTTGCTAAACAGTTACATTGAATGCGATATATAACAAGAGGGCTAGGAAGCTGCTGCATTATCATGTGAGAGATGTTAAGAGAGAAACACAAATGTCGATGTAAGAATGGGGAGGAAATTTGAATTTGCAATTATGCTTTAGATTTTTTTAAACAAATGTTGCAGTTTGTAAAACAGAAAAAAAAGCCTAGTTGGGTAGTTCATGCTCCCAATTTTCAATGTAATTTTAATGTAAGTGTACAGAATGTTTGGTTTCGTGCTTTACGTCTGTTTAGGTTTTGTTGTAGTATTTTTGCCCTCCGTCCTACACACAGTACTCATGACATTCATCTATCTAAGCTGCTGTGGGAAATAGAAGCACATTTTTAGGCCCACATATAGACTCTAAGTGAGGCTTGATGTTTACATTAAGTGATCACCACAGACTGTTAAATATAGAGATTTCATAGCAAAGAAGTCCTTTAAATGGAGCATCGTATTAGTCACAGAAAATAACTTCTACCCATCCTTCTGTAGGCAGCCCCCTAATAGGGCCAAGAGTGAGAAAAGTGGGCTGTAAAAGGAAGAAAAAAAAAATCTGCCTCTCTCTCTCACAAAATAAATAAGTCCCAAAATCTCAGTAGTGGGTGTTTTTTTGGCTGGAAAGGGAAGTCCCACCATGCTCGGGTTTGGGGCATGGAACATGACAAGCCAAAGCCCTGACAGAATTGA
>NW_010261786.1:0-11558 GCF_000690775.1 Eurypyga helias
GGAGGCGGGCCAGGCCCTGTCCGCCCTGTGCCGCGCCGCCATGCGCACGGGCCGCCCCTGCGCTGCCTTAACTTCAGTGTAAGGATCCGGGCGGGTCATCCCCTCCTGCTGCCGACAAACCTCCGTACTGCTCAAGCTTACACCCAAGAACACGCTGCACCGATGCCCAGTTCCCATCTTCCCAGTACGGCCCAGCACTGCCAATCCAAACCATGGGTTTCAATGACTCTTTAATTTAACTCACAGATGTAGTTTAAAAATAAATTTAAGCATACTTACGAGGCCACTTTTTTCCACTTACTAAGCTTCTAAAGTGTCTTTTTTTTTTGTTGTTCCTAGGCTTTTTTCCATTTGGAGAGAAAACCAAAAAAAATCCCAAACCCATACTGCGACTGGAACTTATCAGTTTGGATTGTCAAGAGTTTGTGCCTTCCCATCACCAAAACTCATTGCCCACCTTGCCCCACGTCCCCCAACACCTACCACAAAACCACAGCACCCCCCGATACCTCGCCTCTCAGCAGCGCTCCTCCCTTAACTTCAGACTCCCACCAAATCAGACACACAGCTAATCCTAAACACAAAATATGGTTACGTGAGGCAAATACATGGGAGAGCATGTGGTTCACTTAGCCTTTTTTTTGTGCCTGTAGTGATGTAGAATAAAAGAACTGTCGCTTTTAATTCAATCAGGTTTTTATTTTGAATGGCAATATTAACATTTTTAGAAAATGGAATCAAAGGCTGGCCATTAAAAAAAAAGATTAATAATGATGTATCAGCAAGCAAAGTCACATCTTTTTTTTCTTATTCTTTACTTTCTTCCTAGAGAATACAACTTGCTTCACAGCTGATCCTTTACAGATCCCCATCTTTACCCTCTTCAGAGTTTTCTGCTTTCGCTTTTTGTCAGGTCTGTAAAGCAAGAAAGGAACATACAGATTAGAACAAAATGAGAACATAGTTCTGTATTTTAAATAATCTGCCTATGTACATATATGAACTCAGAAGTACTGCCACAGAGCAAGTGACCTGCCTGCTTTTTATCATATCCTCCTTCAGCACATACTCCCCAGCAATATGGCAAGTGGACAACAGCAAAAGATGACATGAGCACCCAAAGCCAAAAAGCATCTCTTTCTAACTCATTTCCATGAAATAAGATCTCATCCCATCTGAACATTACTCCGTATTATATTACTGCAGTATCACACTTACTGGCAAGCTGCTCTGGCGCGGGAGAGACTGGGACAGGTACTGCGCTTGTGACCGGCCTTGCCACACACGAAACAGCCAGCGTCAGTCTTCTGACAAGTGTGGCTTTGAAGAGCGCAGCAGTTGCAACTGTTACAGTGAAACCAAGCTGCAAAATGAGTAACATGATTTAAGACCTCGAGAAGGTTCAGAATATCATTCTGAAACTGAGCTTTACATAGAGGCTGTATTACCAGGTTTTAAATTTTGTTTGAGTTTGACAGATGGACGTAGTCAGCTTCTGGTCCCTTATCACATGTCATAAGGCAGCCAGGTACCTCTTCATTAGATACACTGGGGAACTATTCCAATGTAACTGAATTATTTTGCCACTAGAACTATTACCCTGTATGTGCTCTTAACATGAAAAATAGTCCAGATGTTAAAATGGACTTAGGAATTGCAATTTCTGTATTGGTAACAGAAATTATTGCTTCAGCTAATGAAACACAAAGTACAACTGCATTTTGTGTAGGAAACGTAACCTGATTGTGCCCTCACAAACGTTTCATTAAGTGCCTATGCGTTTATAAAATCCTAATGAAAGAGTTTACAAAATAAGGAAACACTTATATGACAAAACAAAATACTTAAGTTTTCCCGTGACAAATATAAATGGGATTTAGCATGCCTTGACAAGAATTTATCAAGTTTCCACAGAGTGCAAACATACCTAAGTTATCGAATGGCAACTTGTGCGAAACTGAGATTTTTCCTTTACCCTTTGTCTTCTGAATGATTACATTTTATTTCTTTTACGAAGTATTTTCTCTTCTGGTTTGTCATCTCAGTTTGTTGGGACTATAGCTTAAACAGTAAGTATAGCTTTATTGAGATAAGTATTCTTCTGTACTTACAGGGTTTTACACATTTTTTGCAAAGAACACAATGTTTCCATCGTCTACCATCCTACAAAAGACGAATAAATGCATTGTTTGTTTGTGTTTGTTTTCAAAAAACGCTGTTTCTATCTTGAAACTGAACTACTGATGTATGGCCCCCCATCATTTACAGAAGCAGGTCCTCTGCAGGAAGGACTGTAACTTAAAAACAACAGTCCGGAGAACATGTGCCAACCACAGCAGAACGGCTGCACTTTGAAGCTGGCAACTTCTACAACTTCCGAAACGTAGGAAGAAATGTGTCAACAAGCTGCTGATGAATACAGCACGGTGTAAGTGGCATGTAGCAAACATTTCCTGTCCTCTTTCCAACGCAAAGGAATTGGGGAAACAGAAACTAATTCCCCGTGGATTACGAATTATGTCATGTGAAGTTAATAATAAGTCTACAAAACCAAACTGCCTGGAGTTTCCCAAGGAAATCAATATGGGAACAGGTTTTTACCAGAGCAAAAATTATGGAAGTTATTATTTGACTACCGCTAAAACTTCTATCCAGAAAGAAGTCCAAATACTTACTTTTGACGTACATGAATTGCATATCTCACAGTGCTGGTTACCTGAACTAACATACCGCTGACATATAGTGCAAAACCTGGGAAAAAAATAGATAAATGTATTTGCCCGTTATTTATCAAGAAGCAATATAAATTAATTTTAAACAAGCTCAACAATAAAGATATGGATTGCAAAACCACTAAATCAAAGATCATGCTTTTCATGCATAATATCACCACTTGGGCCCACAGCCTCATAATCATTTAGACACAGTACATCCAAATAGTAAAATTCGGGTGCTTGAATTCAAATTAGCAACACTTATCAGCAGTAAATCAAACTAGATCCATTCCTCTGTCCTTGAGACTTCTCTTAGTGTGCATTTTATTAGCTACTGCCTTATCCAAGCTGATTATCAGGGATAGCTGTAAATCTCTGTCTCTCATACGCATACACATTTCCTACAGACTGAGGAATCTCATCATTCCATACTGGAAAATGTAAACCTTGGTTTAGGTGCCCAGCTCTCCTACACATCGTTTATAAAACATGCAACCTTAGAATGAGACAGAGAAATGTACTTTTCAGCCTGGCATCCAAAAGTTCGGCATGACAATACTGAACAGCACCACCCCAAAGTCCTTGAGTGACTTTAAGCCTTAATTAAGAACAAACACACGCTTTCAGCCACTTGATTGTTAACACATCTTACCTATAGCCCTCTTCCACAGGAAGCACAATCATACTTGGGGTGAGGTTCGTGAAGATACGGACAGGGGACTGTCTACGACCTGTCTTGCCATGTTTATAAAGTGCATGATTATCATAGTCTACCTAGAAAAATAAAACCATAGAAAGTCTTAAACAGAATGCTAAGTGCAGATAGAACTATTTCCATAACTATTATCTATATGTGTGCCTTCTGAAGTTTTCTTTTTTATATTAAAGACTCTAAACCCAAATCAGATTACGAATTCTACAGCAAATATTTTGCCTCATTTATTCTTAAATTTGTGCAACCATAATATCAAGCTAGACCCAGGAAACTAAGCTCCCCACCGACTCAGAAAAATAACCTCACAACGCTACAATAATCCTATTTTACTTATGCCTTTTTGCTCTTTTGCACTGGATATCTGAGATAACATTGCAGTTGTTTGTTCACAGATTCCCAGAGTGGTAGGGGTTGGAAAGGCCCTCTAGAGATCATCTACTCCAACCCCCCTGCCAGAGCAGGATCACCTAGAGCGGATCACACAGGAACAAGTGCAGGAGCCTTTCGAAGGTCTCCAGGGAAGGAGACTCCCCCCCCTCTCTGGGCAGCCTGTTCAGTGCTCTGTCACCCTCACAGTGAAGAAGGGTTTCCTCATGTTCAGGTTGAACCTTCTGATTTCCAGTTTATGGCCACTGCCCCTAGTCCTGTCCCTGGACACCACTGAGAAGAGCCTGGCCCCATCCTCCTGACACCCACCCTTTAGATATTGATAAGCATTGATAAGATCCCCCTCAGCCTCCTCTTCTCTAAGCTAAAACAGACCCAGCTCTCTCAGCCTTTCCTCATATGGAAGGTGCTCCAGGCCCTTCATCATCTCAGTGGCCCTGTGCTGGACCCTCTCCAGCAGCTCCTTGTCCTTCTTGAGCTGAGGAGCCCAGAACTGGACACAGTACTCCAGGTGAGGCCTCACCAGCGCAGAATAGAGGGAGAGGGTAACTTCCCTCCACCTGCTGGCCGTGCTCTTCTTAATGCAACCCAGGATGCCATTGGCCTTCTTGGCCACGAGGGAACACTGTTGGCTCACGGTCATCCTCTTGTGTCTTCCACAAAGGAGCAACCCATTGAAAAAAAACGCCAAAGAACTACACTGTTTGGTCTACCTGGCTGTGCGGTACAAGAGTTGATGTGCATCTTAACCTATCAGAATAATTATGGAGTTGCAATTCCAATCAGCATTGTTTTTTCCAGCACTGTCTTCAGAGACTCATCACAAAACCCCTCATCTCTCAACACTAGCAGCACTGCACAGTCTAGCCTAGCATGAGTTTCCAATTTTCTTCCACAAATTTCTACTCTGCAAGATACAAATATGTTCCAGAACACCCATGTCAGACATTATGCAGAGTTGTTATATGAGAAAATAAAATTTAGCGCCATGGATGCCTGTGACTGGTCTCTCAAAAGTCTCTCATGTATACCTTCTTAAACAACTTACAGAACGGACACAGTATTGGAGAAGTTGACACCAGATTATTGCTTTATCATGACACCTTCATTTATAATGTATTTCCAAAAATTTCCATTGCTGTAATTCTACTCTGCTCCCAGCAGTTAAAAAGATGAAAGACACATTTTTTTTGACCTGGGCTGGGCACTACCCACCACGCTACTGACATTTCAACATCTGGGAATAACAAAACACTCTTCAAGTTACCTCTCACCTCTGCAATATGCACCTGTCGATATCAGTGCAAATTTCGTAACACTGAAAACCTGGCAGAAAAGGTGAGTTAATGGACAGATGACAGATGAGTTAAAGGGACATGATACACCGTGGGAGCCTGACAAAGTTATCAAAGGTTTGACTAATGCAAATGCAGAAGCTGAGGTTCACAAGATGAGCACCACAGGGTTTGCAGTGCCTCCAGTGCAGTCAGAACTAAAGTTCAAGAAGGCAGCCCATCTACAGACCAGTGCTACCACTGTGTCTGCTTTCATTCGTATTCCCGCTCACGCTGCGCACTACGGGACTTCAGCAAATGCACTGTGTTCAGCCATACCTGGTAGTCCAGCATACTGAAGCTTGGGAAATACTCAAGAATACGACTCTCAAAGAAGTATGGAAATATCCAAAACATGGGCATCTCCTGGCTGTTATGACCTACTAACAAAAAGACTTAGATGTAAAGAAAAACAAGGCATGGAAAGCATGAAAAATTGGCAGTAAAGGTCCTGAATACATAAAGTGGTGTATGTATGTCGGGCTGAGCATAAGCTGTTGCATTGTGACAGAAAGTTTTGACCTAGTTACGTTTCTACATAACTAATAACTATTGTCACCTGTCTAGGTTGGCAAGAGATGATACTGGTTTGATAGCTTATTCTTTTCTACCTTTAAAGTCCATTTCAACTGCTGAGCAGATTTGTTAATTTTTTTTTTGTATTATTTAACTAAAAGTTAATGGGCTATTATTTAACTAAAAGTATCATGGTAAGTAGTTATCTTACTGGCAGTAAGGTAACTAAGACACATGATGGTTTGTGTTCAGAAATTATAACACGAGTGTGCTCACATTTACCTGAGCAGCAACAATTTTAAACAGGTACTTTTTCTTACAGTGATGTTACAGCTCAACCCACCTACCTGGTTGTAACACGTACCTTCTTTTTCTGTCTCCTTCCACATTGCCATCAGCTTTTTAAAACTAGAAGCCAGTGCTTCCACTAAACCTCCAAACGGTGGATCAGTGACCATAATGACTCTTTCACCACTGTCTTGATGCAAGAATTTCCTACAAGTTTCCTGTGCAGCCTGTAAGAAACCGAGGTTAATTTCCAGAAAATATAGATTCAAGAACTGTAAAAATATTTTCTTTGGCAATAGAAGTATTATTTTAGAAGTTTCAGCTTTGAAGATGGAAGTTATTTTCTCTTGTGGAGGTGAATTCCCTCTTGCGTAGCATAAAAAAAAAAACCAACAGCTGGATTTGAAGCACTGAAAAGAAGCACCCTGTTCAGTTCATGTATTAAGGACAGATGTAGTTCAAGCTTCCTAAGATAACCTTCTTCCTAAGGGTACTAAATTTAACTTGGAAAAAGGTGTTATTCATAGCAAGAAAGCAAAGTTTAGGCTCAGAACACACTGATCAATGCCCTTTAGTTTTATTCTGTAAAGCATTAGCAAAGTAATGGGAAAATTCAGTCCACTGAAAACCGACTCAATCCACATTGGTTATAAAAATAGTTTTCCAATTTTAGCAATCCAACCTGGACTCTAAGTAAAGGAAATGTAAAAAGCTATATATTCACTGACATCTTGTAGTGTTCTCTCATCTTCTACTTAGATTCTCCCGTATTCCAAAACCAGATTTTTAACGCCAATACGCATTCAAAAGTACTGCAATTCAGTCCTTGAATATACTGCAACACAGTGTCATTACAGGTGTCACCTTTCCGCACCTTGAAATAACACTACAGTGTTTATAATGCAGCCTCCCGTTTCATTCCAGAGAATTCATTTTAGTTTTCAAGATCCCATTCAAAATTAGGCTTTAGAATGGAGAAAATCTGAAAATTATCTACACAGTGTGAAAGGCATTGCAATAAACATGTTCAAGCAAATCAGTGGTGGCTTACTCACAATGGCAGAGGAAGAGCAAAGAGTGAGTAAGCGAGAACACTACTGGGATAAATGTTTAAATTCAAGTTTGGAATTGAACCACACTGTGATTCTCCATACAAAGCTACAATACATGTCCAACTACAGCTGCAGGTTTCCTAATTAACTCAAAATTGAGCACTTAATGTGACATTTAAAAAGAAACAAGAAAGTCAGCATTTTTTTTTAACCACAACACTAATTCAACCTCAGGTTATGCCAACAAGTTTAACTTTTTGACCTTGGTTGCCTGGAATAAAGCAGAAAAAATGCCTCTTCCCTCCCACCTCAAGTATCAGGGAACAAGTCCTGTGGCATCCATTGGGCTTGTAAGGGCTGAGAATAAAACAATTAACTCTGTTGTAGCAACACAAGAACAGGGCTAATGAATACCTATATAAGGCAACAACTCACACCGAATTGTCATTTTAATAAAAGCAGCAAGTTACAGTGTGTAAGTAACATTAGCTAGCATAAATTTAATAGGATACTTCATCTTTGAATTAAGTGGGAGAGAATTACTGAAGAAGCACTGTTACTCTGAGTGCAAGTACTGTAAGCCACTTTTATCTCATGACAGTTGTTTTCTACCAGACTTTCTTACAACATTCTGCATCAACAACATGTACTTCATTACAATGCACACAAGAAACACTTGGCCTTACCTCTCCACCAAAAAAATGATGATTAAACATGTTGTAGTGGCAGAATTCATCCTCAGTGTAAAACTGTGAATATCTGTAAAATAAGTTTTAATAGTAGTAGAAAAATATAAACAACTACTTGCCTGTCCTAAGGACCATTTACAGAGAAAACAAGACCCTAAGAAAAACATCATTGGGTTCTGGTTATGACAACACATACCAACTGTGAATTATTAATATAATTACTTTTCTATAAACTGGGTATCATTTGTGTATGTGTGCAGGAACAGAGATGCAGAGACAGTAAAGGGAAAATAATCACAAATTTATCTTTTAAAGTGGTAAGTACACAAATCTGTGTACATAATCTTCAGACAAATAAATGTTTATCAAAACCTACCTGAAATCTATATCTAGCAGAAGGCTTCTAACCCTGAAATCTTCTTCTTGCGATGCTTTTGACTGGATCATTTCATGAAGCCTGAAGTACAATTGGAGCAAAGAAATTTAACACATAATCACTGGCTTCAGAAACTGTCTTGCAAGACAAGAATGCCTGGTACTTTACTAAACCTAAAACCAAACAGATAGAGAAAATGGAGTAATCTGAATTTGGGTGATTCCACTTGGCTGCTATTCAAAATTAGAAAAATATGTCAGTCTTAAAAGATGAAAAGTCAGTGAAGCCTACTGGATCACCATAAACAACACACACCACACACACCCCAAACATAAGCAAAGAAACTCACCGTTACTTCTGTAGAAAACAAAGCAGGGCATTTAAAGTGTGTTTGTTATTTGCACTCTTGTCCTGCATCTTACAAACTCAAAGCCAGACCTCACTAGATGCTTGGATAATACCACCCAGTTAAAGCACAGTGATAAGGGAGAATCGATTACTTAAATATTAGTAAGCTGTACAGTTTTGAGGCAGAAATACTGAAGTGTAACAACGCTCACTGACGTACCTAGGTGTTCCAACAGAGAGCACTCGTCTGAATCCTAAATCAGTAATTAGATCCAGTAAGAACCGGCAACTTCTGTCTGCAAATAAATACTGTGCATTTGTTTTTTTATTCTCCAGTGGATACAGAAGTTGACTGGGACTTTGTAACTGGGCAGTGGAGATATCGCAGAGGAACTGGTGATCTGAGTGTTTTTCCCATTCAGCTGGCAATAGCAATTGCTGGCATCCCTGGCAAAACCTCCTCTTCGATAATGGCAACAGAACAAAACGCTTGTACCTTTAAAGACAACAGGGAACAAACTTTGAAAAAGACTCTATAAGATACAAATGGAAGCTATGAAGGGGGTTTCATATTTTGTCTGAGTTCAGACATTTAAACAGGCGACATAGCTTAAGCAGCTCCTGCAAAACTCCATTTGAATGTGAATGAAGTCATACTTACAAAAAAATATTCAAAAAGCAAGCATATAATACACTGGCCAAATATATTGAGACTCCCCATAAAATAACTGGATTACAGAGTGGAGACCCAATATTATTAATATTTAGATTAGATATCAGGAAGAAGCTCTTCCCAGAGAGGGTGGTGAAGCACTGGAACAGGTTGCCCAGAGAAGCTGTGGAGGCCCCATCCCTGGAAGTGTTCAAGGCCAGGCTGGATGAGGCCTTGAGCAACCTGGTCTAGGGGAAGGTGTCCCTGCCCATGGCAGGGGAGTTGGAATTAGATGGTCTTTAAGGTCCCTTCCAACCCAAACCAAACCATGATTCTATGATATCAACCACTGCTTACACCACCAGCAAGCAGTCCTGTGCGTTGCGCACAGAACTCAAGAGATTATTTGTTCCTGTATTACTTTTGCTTCTTTTCACAGCGTGAGGCCTGTTACTTTTGCACACTAAAGTCAGGAATAATTTTTTGAATGGAAACTGCTACTGACCTGTTGTCAGCACACGATGAGCAATAAGGTAAGAACTGTACATACAACAAGAAGAAAGGATACAGTTCCTGGGTTGAAAATACTATGTTCAAAATTGGATTTTCAGGTTATTTTCCTGTTGCAGTCAATCAGTCATTATTTTTCAAAATCCCTCCAGCATGTTTTCGTATTTTAAAGAATCCTGAAATAGTATCTCTATATTCAGAGGACTTAAGCTTATGCTACTTAATTTTTACTGAATAGAGATAACAATACCTTTCCACGTTCTGTCTGTGTGTAAAAGGCGGCTGATGATTTCTATTATACTCTTCACGGGCCACAAGCCGAGTTTCTGACACCTGTAAAAATTACGCATATAAAAAGTTACAAAAGGAACAGAAAACACAGGGTGCATCGAAGGTCTCATGTTTTAGTTACTCTGCACAGAAAAATGATCACATCCTTTGGATTGTTGTTTCAGAAGAACAAGCCTGACCGCAGCACAGAGGCATGTCGCGTAACAACATGAATGTCCCCCTGTGAATTTAAACTGCAAAAAACAGAAACATTTCATTCTTCTATTGCATGCAATACTCAGGGAAAACCTCAAAATACGATTATGATGAGAACAGAAAGAGATACAGTTTCCATTAATGCATGCCAGCAGCTGCATTCTCTCTGAAGAACCATGGTCTGATCCTGCACAACTGATGACAGTAGAAATGCTGCCCAGGTCTCTTGCGTGTGATTATTTTAAAAGCATGACAGCTCTGCTCCGAGCCTTGTACACTGTTCCCCCAAAACATATTTCAGGGTTTCACAGTTAACAAAGTTTCAAGACATTCAAGCAAAACTTATGCAACTGATTTGCTTAAAGGGGGAGACAGCAAAATGCAATAGAACAAAAGACTCCACGATACAAGTGACATTCAAAAATGAGATTTCACTAGGAATACCATTTAAAACTACTCAAACAGGTGATTAACCACCTCATTTTCTCTTTATGCAATTTCTCAGTAGTAACCAGCACAAAAATTAAACACTTATGAACCTGATTAAATTCCACCCTGCCAACCTGCGGAGGACAATGACCACAGCACAAGACACTCATTTAGGAAACAGAAAAAGTAACACAAAATGTAGCTGACAAAAACCTCAGTAAGCTCTCCGTGAATACATATCAATCCCAACTTTGACCAAAGTTCTGCTGATGAAGAGAAATTGCTGCAGATATTCTGAGACTACTGAGCATCACGCTGATCCCCACCATCTCATTATTTTGTATATCCCATTGTTCGCCTGTATCCACCAGATTGTCTCTGTCTTCATCATGGAAGACAGTGACATCTTGGGACCAGAACTATCCTGTTGTGTTCAGCATTGCACAGTACTGGCAAACATCATAACTGAATACCCAAGTGTTTTTGGCAATACAGAAACAACTGCCAGTTTTGCTCAAAATGTACACAGCCTCCCTTCAAAGTTATATTCGTGTCAGAACATTATTCAAGTAAGTGCTCTGCTGAACACACAGTTTACAAACCAGTAATTGCCACAGGTTTTCTGAATAGAATGCACGGTTCCCCCTCCCCGTCCCTCTTATTTTTTCTGTTCAATAGAGATAAAAATCCCCAATATTTACCATCGTCTTAAGCAGTGCTCTCTTACCTTCTCATCTTCCCACTGGAAAAAGTTACAATCTTTTCGATCCCTACAAGCCGAACAAGCATAGAATCTTCTTCCCTCCTCCCTTCCTTCACTGGTCTTCACGAAGAGCAGAGTAGGCCCTGAAGGACAAGCGCAATTATGCGACGACACACGGACACCAACAGATCCGGTTTAATGCCACTAATGCAAACAGCAGGCTTCCAGAACAAAGCCTTGGCAAAGGTCACTGTAAAGCACAACCCCTCGCAGGGGAGCCGAGCGACAGCGACGCTCGGGGAGATGTCAAACGCCTCACCCCCAGCAACTGCGGCCACCTCAGCCAGGCCCGCCGGAGG
>NW_010261787.1:0-7033 GCF_000690775.1 Eurypyga helias
ATAGTGTGGGGAAGGGGAGATCGTGGGGGGCAGCATGCAGGATGTGTTGGGGCTTAGGTGCCTCTTGCAGCAGTGGGCGACCGCGGGCGCGCAGCTCCCTTGGCTGTCAGGGTTTCCAAGAACGCAAAGTGGCGTTTGCCGGGTACAGAGCAAGTGGCCCAAGCACGTGGGCAGGGAGCCCAGTTTTGGTCCCGCTGGAGGCTTGGTGATGATGTTTGTGCATTAAAGAGACATCTTAATAAACAGGCAGTTCAGTCCCAGCTTGGCTCTTGTTCCTTTGAGTGACCTGCAGGCTCACACGGGGGAAGCAAGTGCTCATGAATAGGAGCTTCAGCCCATCCTGAATAGTGAGTAGGAGCTTCAGCCTGTCCCTGCCCATGGCAGGGGGGTTGGAACTGGATGATCTTTAAGGTCCCTTCCAACCCAAACCGTTCTGTGATTCTATGATTCTATCCGGCATGACACGTCAGGCAGCAGGTTTGGGGAGCCCCCCCGGCCGGCAGCACCAGGCGGGTTGCTTTAGGCTCCTGCTCAGGCTGGCTTGCAGAGGAGCTCGGGGCACGGGGGTAATGCGGCACCGTCAGCAGTTGAGATTGCTGGTTTGCACCAGTTCTAAGGGTGACAGGACCGATTCCCGGGAGAAAACTTCACTAAGAACCGTTCCCATTGGCCTAGGACATCCCCAGGCTGCAGACAAACCTGGGGAAAAATAAGCCTCTCCAAAGCCCGTAGAGGGAAGGGACGAAGCGCGGTTGAGGCCACCCAACCACCCCGGGCTGAGATGCCCCCCCCCCAGCCTGGCCCTGGGCCATTTTCTGGGAATGCCACGCTTGGGTGACGTCGCGCTCTGGGAAGGAGGAAACGTCCATGGTTTTGCATCGCTGTGCTGGGAAGAGGCCGGCTGGGGAAAGCACCGTTGGCGTCGGGCTGGGAAGGGAGCTGGCGGCAGGGGAGGGGCGAAGGGGAGGGACAGGGCTCAAAGCAAATGCCAGGGGTTTGTCGGGGGGGCACCAAAACCACGACGTTTTCAGTTGAGGTCAACCTGAACCACGTGAATCACAGGCTGAGGGGTGAGGAAGAGCCAGTTTGAAACTCAGCGTGGTTTTCTAGTGGAAAGCAATGCCGGATGGAAATGCTGAAGCCCCAGGGGAGGGAGGGATTTTCTCTCGAGCAGAATGAAGAGTATTTCTGAAAGCAGAGCAACCGCCACGGCCAATGAAGGCGACGCACGCCTGAGAGCAGCTGCTGCTTCGAGGTGACTGTGTGCTGTGGCACAGGAGCTGGGACACCGATGGAAGGGGATGTTGAACGGCAGGAGAGCACCCTAAAGAGCCTGGGGCTCCTTGGCACAGGAGGCCACGGGGACAGGGATTGACACATCAGTGTAGTAGACATCTTGCATGCAGAAAGTGCTGATTCTTCCAAGTTTGGGCTATTTACTCTAGTGGAAAACCCCTTTTCCCACTATGGGGAAAGTAAAACCTGGTTTATCCATCCCTGCTAATGCCTCCTGCTGCTGCAGCCTCTCCAGCCATGGTCAGGGAGAACTTTGGGAGCTCTCACTTGGCAAAACAGCTGCAAGAAATCCCCAGTTTTCTCTTGCCAACCTCCCAAGCCCTATTCCCTTTGCTTCCAAGACCTGGAGTCGTGTAACACCTATTGAAAAATAGGTGAGTCCTGTAGGTTTTTGGACTTTTAACCAGGGAATGGCAACAGCAGGGTTATGGCCTCTCTCCTTTTGCCTGGTGTAATTTTGGCAGGTCAAGGCCAGCCAGGCTGGTCAGCCCTCCCCCTCCCCTGGCTCCAAGGGCTATTTGGGACTTGGGTGATCCTTGGGCAGAGCAGCATGGGTCTCGCTGACCCTGAGACGGGCCAGCCTTCAAGGCTGCAGGGACAAAGACAAAATAAATAAGCAGGAGCAGGTTTATGAATGTTTACCTCACCCTCATCCCCCAAATTGTGCTGCAGCCTGTGAGAGGGCAACCAAAACATGAATTTTAGTTCCACTGAAGCATCCAGGGCTGGGAAGACCATGGGGTGTTTGGAGCTGGCACCCACCCAGGCTGAGGCTGTGGTCCTTGAGGAGGGGACATGGGGTTGGCAGAGGAGAGTATCGCATCAAACCTTCCCCTCTAAGCAGCAGCTCGGTGCTGCCATGGGCTGGGGACGGGATGCCTGGGGGTGACGCAGGCTGATTTGTTAGGGGATGGGAAAGCTGACACTGCATTTGGGAAACTCTGTGAGGGGAAGCTTCCTCGAGGGAAGCATCTGGATGGCTGTGCCATGGGGGCTCAGGGCTGGGAGACTGCACGGAGAAGTCACAGTCCTGCTTTTCCTGAAACACTGGTGCTGAGGTTTGTAGCCTCCTCCTTCCCCCTCCACACCCAGTTCAGAGGCACCAGCACAAGGGGCTGCTTCAGTCCCTCAGAGATGTGAAAACACCCCATTTACCCCCAAACCTCCCTTCTTTTTAACCAAAGGCAGTAGGAGGCAGGCTGACGTGTTCCCAGCTGGTGCTTTTGGGCAGAAATGGTCCAAAAAGCAGAGAAGGGGAGAGCTTTACGGGGGCATCCCTCCAAGAGGAGAGAAAGAGGCTGCTCCTCATGGGAAACCAGGGAGATAATAATGTTGAAAAGGGAGGTTTTGGAGCAGTGTCTGACCTGCTCTGCATAGACACCAGGGCCAGCGGGGAGCCGAGAGGAGAGGTAGAAGAACAGAAATCCTCACCAAGCCAGGCTCAGCAGAGCTTTGTGCCTGGGAAGGGAAAAGGCACAGATACACCAAACCCCTGAAAACAGAGCAGCTGGGCTGCTGCAGAGCTTCATCATCACTGGGCTTATCCTTCTGGATGCGTGAAGGTGCCTGAAACAACCCTGTAAACCCAATTAATTCCAGCTTTCCCGAGTCTACAGGCAGATACCCGCCGTGCTTTGGAAACCTGCTCCTTGTTTTGTCCAGTGAGGCTGGGGGCTGGGGGGGGGCCGTAACGTGAAACTATTAAGAGTCTGTTTTCTCCACGATTGTCCAGCACCACCGACCTCCCTCCTTCCTCTGTGGAAAACCCCCAGCAGCAGCAGAACCAATAAATATTGTCATTCCCAGGCTTCACACAGAGATATTGGGAGAGAAATCGCCTTAGATATGGTTTTGGGGCTTTTTCTTTGAGATACTTTCAAACTCCACACTCTTGTCTTCACTTTTATTTCATGTTTTCCAGTTTGAAATTGGGTTGGATTTATCTTCCCACGTTTTTTCTTACTGGGAGCTAATTTTGACAAGCTCAAACTGAGCGGTGGGGTTGAGCGCTCCCAGCATCCCATCTCCCGCTGGTTACTTTTTCCATTTAAATATGAACAAATGAGTACAGACCCTCATTTGAGAGCTGGGATTTTGAAGCCAGGGCTGTAAAGCCAGTACCAGCCAGTGAAAATCTCCCACTTACACCGTGAGAGTTGGCAGCGTGCACCTCATCTCCAAGAAATTGCACCCAAAAATCACCCCCGGCCCCAGCCCGGCAGCGCATCCTGGCTTCACGCTGTTGTCTGCAAACGTTGTTTTCTTTCTGGGTGGGTTTTTTTTTGCGCTCTTGGAGGAGTCAGATTTTTCAAGCAGTCCTCTCCAATTTGGTCATTAAAACTTCAGTTTGTCCTTTTTTTTTTTGTTTTTGGACAGCCTGGCAGCAAGCTTGCAGCTTTTCTTAGTCTCTGGAGCGCGCACGCACGTACACACATGCACGCATGCGTGCGCACACGCGAAGATTTATGAGTCTCAAAAGATGCTTCATAAAATATTTACAAAGTGGAGCTTCAAGCGTGAATGTTTGACTCGGCCACGAGCCGTCCACGGCTGTCAGGCCTCTGGGTGGCACGAGGGGGGGAATATAAACAGACCCTTTTTTTCCATTCCCAAAAAAACACTATAAACCTTAGCGGTTCGAAAGCATTTTAGCTTCTATGGTTTTCTTTCCCCGGTTGTTCCCGCTGCCCGGTGCCAAGCCCAGCAGAGCAGCGGGGCGGCTCGCTGGCTTCGCTCGAGAAGGGACGTTTTGCCAACAGATGCAGAAACTGTACCCAATCTCACCATGGGCACTACGTAGTTTCAGTCTGTTTTTCAGTGGAAAAAAAAGTTGTGTTTTTCTGGACAGGCTGGGGCGGGGGTCAGTGCTTTTTGTAGGATGGGGATGTAGGTATTTCCCTGCATCAGGGGCACTGATGCTCAGTGGTGGCACATTAAATGCCATCATGTGTGTTTAATGGGGGTAACGGGTCCTAAGATGAGGTAATAGTGTTAATTGGGGGTAATGTGTGTTATTTGGGGTGGTAATGTTCGTTAACTGGAGATAAGGTGTGCTAACTGGGGGGTAGCCTGTGTTAAATGGGGGTGATGCATGTTTAAAGGGGTCAGTGCCAGTTAAATGGGGTTAATGTGAGCTAAAATGGGGCTTAAACAGCAGGTGCCCGGGCAAGCAGATCAGTCCCAGCGGGACAGCCCTCCCTCACCTCTGGATTTTGTTCCCGGTGGACCTACTGGAAACCAGTAACAGGGAGAAGGAGCTGGGGTGGGACTGGTACATGCGCGGCTGTAGCGTTGGTGCCAACGCTCCCATTTTCTACAACTTTGAAGTGTGTTTGTGTCCTGAGCTTGGCCGGGCTGGCAAACCACACCGTTTTGCCCAAAACAAAATATTAACCACCATCATCATCCCAATAAGAAGTTCAACGAGCCCCAGCCAATGCCTGCTGTTGACTTTGAGATGTTTTCCCTATAAAATAAAATATGTTTCTAACCTCAGCACTGCTTCCAGATGAGCAACTGAAACCTTTTTCTGGCTGGCCTTATCCAAACCTTGCGCTTTCTTGTTCTTTTCTCCTTTTTTTTTAATGTGATTGTGCCAGAATGGGCACATCTTTGAGCCAACCCAACTGGAAGTGCCTTCACGAGAAGGGGACAAAGATGATTATTTCTGTGGCTAAAGCAGCCCAGACCTATGCAGGTAACGATCCAGCCATGGGAACAATCCAGCCATGGGAACGTCCCAAATCCTTGGTTTGCATAAATATTGTTTGGAGACAGATGAAAATGAAAGAAATGGGGCTGTTTGCAGGTGTGCACGGAAACTGCAAAACTAAAGCCGAGCTCCTGTCATCCTTCAGCCTGCGTACAGCCACACGGATCCTCTCCGCCCTCCCAAAAGAAAAGCCAAATTTCTCATTTCTGTGGCCATCCCCATGCTGGGGACGTAACGTCACTCTACCATTGCTTACCCACAGGCAGCAGTGAAAGACCAGCAAGAAATCAATATAATCCTCCTTTTATTTTCACTCTGTCATGAGTATGTAACAGCATCACATCCGAGTTTATGTTTGTTTAAAAAAAATAATATCATACTGCCATTTTTTTCCCCCAACGTTCAGAGTAAATGGTAAAAATGTAATAAATGTAAACTGCGCTTGGCACCATTTGGATCAATAAATAATATTTAAAAAAAAAAAGAGAGAGAGAAAGAACGCATTACGTAGATGGCACACTATGGTATCTAAATAAATAACATAAGTTACTTCGAATAAATAGAGAGTATCTAAAATATAGATGCATTGCATCAACTTCTGCAGATGGTCGGTCAGACCCGACAATACCAGGATGGGTTTATCCGGATGGTGCCGAGCGGAGCAGCGGGCTGGACCATGCGCTCCCACCCTGCTCCCGCCCACAGCGCTGAAAGAAGTTGCTTTTTTTCCCTTTATTTTTTTTCCTTTTTCCCCTCCTCTTGGGCCTCAAGTTTGAGGCTACGCCTTGTTTAACCATGAACAAAAACATGTGGTAGCCCTATTTACGAAGGGAAGAAGGCTGAGGTTTTGAATACCGCCGAAAAATAATTTGTCTTGATAAATGGGGAAAGGGATTTCTTCCCAGCGAGTTTCTGGACCTGTTTAAATAAGGAACGCTCCCTTTGCCAGTGCTTTCCTCGAGTGGAAACAATGATGTTAGACCCATTTCCCCCTCACGGATACCAAATCGGGAGTGAGACCGTGTCAGCAAATGGGATCCCAACTGATGCGAGTGACGGGTGGATCCGAGCCAGCGCCGGAGCCGCGGCACCGGTCGGCGTTACACAAACACCGGCGCGTACGTATGTCTGTGTGTATAGTAAACCAGAATGAACCGTCCCAGAACTCATTGTCGGAGAGCCGGGATAACATAACACTCATATTTTGCCCTGTCACAACCATCAGAATAGTTTTAAACATCTCCTCGTGTTTCCAAACCGCCTGATTTTTCAAACACTCTGAACCACCCTCATCTCCCGGGGTGAGAAGCCGCTGCGGACAGCAAAGCCGCAGCAACAGACAAGCTGGAAACCCCAACCCCAGCACCCACCCCTCCCGCTGTTGCACGCTGTTTATCCTCATCAACAATACGTAACGCACGGGGTGAGGAGGAAGGAGCCAGATGAGATTTTGCTGTAGCTTTGGGTAGGGAATTTTCCATCCGTTTTTGCCCTTTCTGCATTGTAGACATTCTTCGGACAGCTCCAGCTCCTATTACAGCAGAGAGGGCTGTAGAAATGGAAAGCATTAGGGAAGGATCAGCCTTTCTATTGGAAGCACATTTCCATGCCCGGGCGGCAGCGAAGCGGCGCAGGACAAGCACGGGTCAAGCACAGCTCCTGCTGCGCAGCCCACGGAGCTTCACGCAGCAGATGGGCCCCGAAAGCAGACGCGGCAAAAGCCGTCCTTCGGCCGCCGGCGATGCCCCAGCTGAGCCCGAGACCTGGCCAGGGAGTTCCACGGTCGCAGATCCCAGCGGCACCCAAAAACGCTAAGCAGGCGCGGTGTGCTCAGCCGGCAGGTGCTTTGCCTGCATCTCCGCACGGGCCGGGGTCAGCTGCCGGCAGGGGGAAAGGAAAACAAAAAAGAGGGAAAAAATTAAGAAAAAAACATAAATGGGTGCTATTCCTGTTGGTGTGTAACACACGTTGCATCAGGTTTTTCCCCAGCGTGCCTGGTTTTTGGGGGTTGCAAGCTGGATTTGC
>NW_010261787.1:7184-8885 GCF_000690775.1 Eurypyga helias
CTGGGAGAGCTGTCAGCCCGCTCCCGCTCTGCTGGGGGCCTGCAAACCAATGCACCCCAGACGCTGCAAAAAAATTCCTAAACCAGGGTGCAAATGGCTACTTGGGAAAATGCGACAGCTCCAGCGTCTCCCAGCCACCTCCTCCGGCTCAGGGTAACGCAAGCAGAGGCAACTCCGGGAAGCCCTGCTGCAAATCCTCCTCCCGCGGTGCCTGGTCCTGCACTGCTTCCGCAACCCCTTACCTTGCTTTATTGCTCTCGTTCCATTTTTGTTTTACTGGAGGCTTCTGCAACAAAACTAATTTTAGTTTTATAGTAGTGAGAACTGGAAAGCACCCAAGCCCTTGAGAGTGCAGTTATTATTATTAGATTTGGGTGCTTTCTTTTTTAAAGTCAAGAGTGAGCCGCTTATCTGCCACGGGGCGGATCACGCTGCCCATCTGCTCTCCCATCCTGCTCCCACTGCGCTTCCCCGGCTGCTTATCTGGGCCATTTCTTTAATTTCTATCCAAACCCAGTGGTGCAAACTCTCCCTCGCAGTGCTGCAGCACCTTGCAAGGTTGTTTTGGGAGCCCTGTGCACCTGCGACATGGCTGGAGTGCGTCTGGCCTCAGCAGCGTTTGCATCCCCAGGATTTGGGGTCGCCAGCCCTTGCGGGTTGCCCAGCGTGTGCAGTGCCCCACGGGACCCTGTGCCCACGGCTGCCTTCTCTCTTTCCCAAGGGCGAGGGGAAAACTCCGTGTTACAGAGTGCAGGCTGCTTTCCTGGGACGCCGGGTGCATGGCCAGCACTGCTGAAGGATGGTGTTTATATTCCCTCACTACATCCTGGATCCGCTCAGCCAAGAGCGGCATTTGGATGAAAAGCAAGAAAAAACCCCACCAGCCTGGCCCCTTGCAGAGGTCGGGAGTGCTGCTGGTTGCCTACAGGAGATGCGGGGGAAGAGCTGTCTCCCCTCCCAAACAGAGCAGGGCTGTCGCGGGGATGCCGACCTGTCCCTTGACATCCTGCCGCAGCATCCCTCGGCTGCTGTGGTTACCTACACCAGCACCGCAGCGCTACCATGCTGGGATGGAGGGGCACGGGATATCTTCCCCCCGTTTTAGCTGGACCAAGGAACTGGGACCCCGTTGTGACTAGGGGGTGGCAAGCAGAGCATTTTCCCTCGTGCTGGTTAATGCCCAGGACATGACACCAATATTCTCCTTCTGTTTATGATTTGCTTTTTCTGGGAAGAGGGCCAAGGGGAGAAAACCCATCAATCCCAGGCAACAAATATAGCCTGCCCAGAGAATGCAAAAGTCTGCGGTCTCATTTATTTCTCCGCAGAGTAAACAAGAGTGACACTGCTGTAAATGTGAACCGGAGCCAAACCCCAGGGCTGAGTCCCCTCTCCCACACGACTCCAGCACCGCAGAGCAATGAAAAAGCGGGTGTGCCAGCCGGTCCGGGTTTGGGTGATGCCGAGCCGCAGATGCTCCTGCCCACGCTGCAAACCCGGTGGAAGGTGGCAAGTGCCACAGCTTTGCGGGTGGCCTCGTGAGGCTCTGTCACCTCCCTGGCAGTGGCAGATCTCCAGCCCAGCTGCCCGCAGGGAGGCACAAGAGGTTAATCCAGTTACTTCAGATTAGCGTGAGTTTTAAGAAGAAAAGCCCGGGGCTGCGGGAGCAAGGCGATGGCAAAGGGGGCACGAGCAGGCGCA
>NW_010261788.1:0-283 GCF_000690775.1 Eurypyga helias
GGGGAGGGGGGACAAAGCTCGGGGCTCCCTCCCACTCACCCGCCTCCCGCATCCCTCCCGCACCCGGACCCGGCCACAACCACGTCCCCGCGGGGACGGACGCAGCGGGACACGCGGTGCTTGGGGGGTGGGACCCTTCCTTGGACCACAGGGATGGAGGTGTCCCCGTGGGATGGTGGCATGTGGGCAGGATGTCCAGGGATGGTGCTGGATAGGAAGGATGGAGATGCCCAGGGCTGGTGGCACACGAGGAATACGGAGATGCCGAGGGCTGGCGGCTGGG
>NW_010261788.1:381-1116 GCF_000690775.1 Eurypyga helias
GGTGGCACGCGGGCAGGAGATGCCTAGTGACATTCCCAGAAGGACAGGACGGAGATGCTCAAGGATGGTGGCACAGGGACAGGATGAAGATGCCCAGGGATGAGCAGGATGGCGATGCCCGGGGCTGGTGCTGGACACAATGGAGATGCCCTGCACATGGTTGGGACGGAGATGCCCAGGGATGGTCCTGGCTGGGCAGGATGGAGAATGGCACATGGACAGGACAGGGATGCCCAGGGATGGTGTCTGGATGTGGAGGATGGAGATGCCCAGGGGTGGTGGCACATAAGGAATATGGAGATCCTGGGGATGGTAGTTGGAGGGGCAAGATGGAGATTCCCTGGGACAGTGGCACATGGATAGGACGGAGATGTCGAGGGATGGTGCCACCTGAGGAATATGGAAATGCCCAGGGGTGGTGCTGGGTGAGCAGGACGGAGATGCCCGGGGATGGTCGCAGCTGGGCTGGATGGAGATGCCCAGGGGTGGTGGCACATGGACAGGACAGAGATGCCCAGGGATGGTGTCTGGATGTGGAGGATGGAGATGCCCAGGGATGGTGGCACATAAGGAATATGGAAAACCCGGGGATGGTAGTTGAAGGGGCAGGACGGAGATCCCCTGGGACAGCGGCACATGGATAGGATGGAGATGTCGAGGGATGGTGATACCTGAGGAACATGGAAATGCCCAGGGATGGTGCTGGCTGGGCAGGACGGAGATGCCCGGGGATGG
>NW_010261789.1:0-237 GCF_000690775.1 Eurypyga helias
AGCCGGGATGCAGGGCCGGGGATGGGATGCCAAGCAGGGCCGGGGATGGGATGGCCGGGATGCAGGGCCGGGAGGGGCCGGGGGGAGCGCCTGGGATGCCGTGCCCGCCTTGGGAAGCCAGGCAGTGCCCGGCACGGAATGCCAGGGAAACCAGCCCAAGGATGGGACGCCCAGGATGCAGTGCCAGGGATGCGACCCATGGGACACAGTGCCAGGGATGGGATGCCCGGGATAGGA
>NW_010261790.1:0-647 GCF_000690775.1 Eurypyga helias
TTCGTAAATTCAATCAGGGCTTCGCTACTAATGAGTAACAATTAGTTCTTAGCTAATATAATAACATCCTTTGTTTCTTTCTGTGTGTTTGAACAAGGTATCCGAAAGCAATGTGTGATTTGGTGCACAGCAAGTGAACAGAATAGTACAATTTGAAAATGTAGTCCCATCAAAAACTGCATGCAGAATTACTAGCCACCTTTAAAAGAAATCCATGTCTGCATACACACAGCTATGTGTAAATATATTTATATATATATATAACAGCTATCATATTTTTGCACTCATTTATACCATGTAGAAGTGAGAAGATATGCCCATTCCATATGAATTCCATACTCTATGAATGACTGCACATATGTATATCTCAAGAAAACACTATGGGCTTTTAGAATTCATTTTTGAAAAATTCTTATTTATTGTTAGGAGTTTGGTATTTGCCTAACTGCTAATCCTACCCATCTGATGCTTTTTAAATGTGAATTTTCAATGTCTCTTAAAAAACCCCACCCAACAGCGAATAATACAGCAAATACTTCCGAATTATTCTGCTGTGGAATCGCTGAAGACCAGTAAGTCATTCAAAACATAGGAATTCCTGCACAAAGTATTGTACAATTCGCTAATATAGAATCATAGAATCACAG
>NW_010261791.1:0-208 GCF_000690775.1 Eurypyga helias
GCGCCACGGTGCCCCCCTCAGCCCCGCAGTGCCCGCCTCGCCGCCCTTCTCAGACCTCCCGCAGGTACGTTGGGATTTGGGGCTCGCCCTGGAGGAGTCCGCCGTGCCGGTCCACTGCAGGAAAAAGGGTCAGGGGCAGTGCTGGGCCTGGCCAACCCCTCAGGAGGTGTGAGGGCCCGGCTGGCGGGGGGGGGCCCCTGCTCTGGGC
>NW_010261791.1:225-16346 GCF_000690775.1 Eurypyga helias
GGGGCCCAGCCAAAGCCCTCGTGTGTCTGGGCGCTGGAAGGAGCGCTGTGCACAGCGCAGTAAGACGAGCCCATCTGTGTGTCTGCGGGCACTAAACGCCACAAGGGCCTTAAGGTCCAGAGGCTGAAACCAGCATCAAGACGGCGTGGTGTGCTTTCAGTGCCTTCCCGCAGAAGCCCCGTGTGCGTTCCAGGATGGGGTGGTCTGCTGTGGCCGTGGCACAGCCAGAACTGCTGGAGCTGGAGTCTGTGGTGTGGCAGAAGCAGTTACGGAGTTCACTGACTGGGACTGGTGACGTCTGTGCCGCTGCACCAGCACAAACCCAGTGTTAGCTATAAACAAGTCACTAAGGCCACAGAGTTTTCCTAAAATAGCCTTTCCCAAATAATCTATAAATTGATCAGGTACATGTTTTATTTGACATAAACATTTATTTAGTAAAGAATAAGTGTGGGTCAAGCACATGAAGTGGGCATTACTATAAACATCTTTCAGTGAATATAAACACTTGAGTGCAATAGTTGTGTGGGTTCGTTCGTCTCATGAGTAGGAGGGAATTTTATTATGGCCTTGTGGAACCACTGTGGTTTCAGCTTTCCCAATGGAAAGTCTTGAAAAATGGTAGAGGGAACTGCATTACAGGTGCGTTTGGTTGCGTATCCTAACCGTCTGATGGACCCGCACGGGAGGGAGATGTCAGTGAGTCAGGAAGCACACATCTCCCAGTTGTTAGAATAATTAGGATTGTCCATCTGACATGAGGGAACCAGAATGGCAGTTCGGTTGCATCCTGCCGACAGAAGATAGTCTCCTTGACTTGGACTACATTGACACCAGGTTTTAAAAGCTAAAATGACATCTGAGCCACATGTGACAATACAGAAGAGAGTTTTATGCAAATAAAAGGGGGGAAACACTATGAATGTAGGACAGGAGGCAGTGGGGCAGGGCAAATCAGCTGACACTGAGATGTTTTTCTCATGGTTAGTTGGATACTGGTATCCACATTAATTTGTGTGCATTTGCATCAAGTAGTGTGGCATATGCTGTTTAGTAATTTTCTTAAGAATGTGGGTCAGGTTAAGTATTTGACTTCATTGTCATTATTCACATGCTGTAAAGTTCATACGCACTAAGGGCTTTGCTGGATTAGGGTTTAATTACTTTGCCATCTGATGAGTCCTGTGGTTTTGGGAAAGTAACTTCTTTTGCTTATTGCCTCCATATTTCTGACCTTGTGAAAAAGTCTTTATCTACCTCCTTTTAGGGGCACTGGAAGTTTAGCACCAGAGGTTTTAGTTTGTAGAACTCTTGACGGTCTGAGACCTCAAATGCAGGTGACCGTGGAACTGGGAAATATTAACAGGGATGTTATTCTTGTAGACATTCTCTTTATACCCAGCGAAGAACTTGCTAATAGACGAGAAACAGAGTGTATTGCATAAGTAAGCAAACTAGGAAAATTGTGGGCTGTGCATCACAAGATACTTGGCATTCTCCGCAAGCGTTTGTGTTTGGCGTTGGGAGTGCCGGCCTCATTAACTGGCTACCATAAGTGGGCAGCATTCCAGTCCCAGGACACAAGACTGCCCTCCAGGCCTGCATGGGAAAATGTGCTGACTAAACACTCCATACTCGCCATGCATTCATGTCCCTGCCCACAATGCTCACTGGCTCTGCGTTCGTGAGGCTGTCGCATTCTCAGGAGAAATGGGGAATGCCTGAGAGCTCTTCTGTGGGAGCAAGTGAGCTGCTCTCACTGAGCTAACCGCTTTGACTCCAGTAGCAAGGCTGAGAGAAGAGGCAGAGCTGCACATGCTGAACCACAGGGAACCATTGTCTTATGCCAAGATGAGCACAGAGCTGTGTTATCACAGGACTGCAACCTTGGGTGTCCCACAGAGTTGCATCTTGCGTCATCCAGGGTGTCCAATGAACAGATGTGACAGTGAGGTACCAGGAGCAGATATTTGTGAACAAGGGGGTGGGGAGGGAGTGTAGTTTTTGTGATTTCATGGATGAGGCCAGCAGGATTTCACAGGGAGTGCATCCCTTTCTCCAGACTCACAAAACCAGCCGTGACAGAGCATTCCCACACACTGTTCTTATGATGGGACACAAGTTCTATTAAACCATCACACACGTCTATGTTCAGGTCTTTAATTCCTTAAACACACTGTGTTTCATGTGAGGTCTGTATTGAGAATGTATATTGGAGAATGCAGCTCAGAATGGGCAGAAAAAATCATTCCAACCTCATTAGCATTTGTGCCTAATCAGCAGTATTTTCTAGCATCTCACATCTTGTATAAACAATTTAAAATTCTACCATGTTGATCCTGTTGTGATTTTTTTTCATGGTCTTTGCCTTGAATACAAAGATACAGAAAGAAATGGAAAGTATGTCAATTGGCAACTAAATTCAAGTTGCTGTTTCACCGCAGACTTTGTGTGTAATCTTGATAAGTTGTCTGGAATTTCAGTTCTTTGTCTATAAGAAAAGGGGGATAAACCCATTGCTTTTTTAGAGGTTTTGAAAATAGAAGTGCAGGGGCTGGGCAATGCTGGAAGGACCACAAGAGCACACTGTATGAGCTGTTTTGCCCAGAGGCTCAGCAAAGTAACATTTGTCATGCTGTACATTATATATTTATTGATGCACTTGTTAGGACTTTTTCTTGACTGTTCAGCATGTGTGTGGTACACATAAACACTGCATTCTGTAAAGGAAAACAACTTACTGAATCAGGGGATCCACAAACACGCTGTACTTCATTCCAATGGGAAGTGTACAGTGGCCTTTTTTGCATATCAAAAACCAACAATGGTTTTGAAAACAACAGTAAGATGTGGAATGTCTAAACCGGATCAGAGAAACATGTCCTTGGTTAAGGCACTGACCTAGGAACTGAAAGGCTGGCTCTTCCTCACTGCCCCCCATATCTCTTGTCCACACAGACCAAGTTCTCTGGGACAAGAACTTTCCTTTGCTAACTATCACAAAGAAGTCCTAATCTTGCTAATCAGCTCTAGGAAGTCCTGCCCTACAGACCATATCAAGGGTCTTCAGCTCAGCAACATAAGCTCGCTGGAGAAGGGCAAAGACGTTTATTCTTTTTTTCCCTGAAGAAAGAAAAGCACTGATGCATTTCACATGCTGCTTTTATGAAAAGCTTCTATTACCATTTTAGCTAGCTTGCCCCAATTTCATTCAGCTATCACAACACTGAATTTAGATGATGAGACTGAATTACTCTATTTGATGTGTTTAACACATAATAGAAACCTGTTTTAAGAAAATGCAGTGTTGGGATTTGACGAGCTGAAATGTTAGGTGTTTCAGATAAAAGAGGCCTCTATTACCGATGATTTTCCCCTCAAAGGCTTCCTCCTACACAGACAGTAAGAGTATTCCTTTCTCATTGCAGCACAGCACAATAATACACAGTAGTTCTGGCATGCTTGTCTGCTGTGAAGTTGAGAAACTTAAGTCCTATTTTTAGACATGCTGCTGGATATTTTTTTTTAGGATACACAGAGAAAGTGAAGATGGTGGTCCTGGGACAAATCCTCACCATTTTCCCTGGTTTAAATATTTTCATTGCCTGCAACTAAGCCAAACCAGTTTGTACCAGTTTAAGATTTGGCCTTCACCCTTAAGAAAATTTTTAGCATAGGTCTGCTTCTTCCACAGACCTTTTCCCGCTCAGCTGTCCGTTTGGTGAGCCTCATGCACAAGTTACAGTAGAGGCCACCCGCCACCAGGCAGGCAAAACACCCACTCCTTTCTGCCTGCTTATTTTGTCCTTCTTCTGTATCACCTGTCATCAGAGTAGCCAGGAATTTGATAGGACTCTTCTGTCAGTTGAAATGGCAAGGTCAAAGCAAGGTGTGGAACAGTAAATCCACAGGTTTGACAGTAGTGTATACCAATGAGACATGCATAGTCACAGGAAACTGAACTGTATGCTGAGGATAATGGAGGAAGAAATGTGAAAATTAAACATCATGGTTGTTCTTAAAAATCATTTTGTCTTGCTCCACAGATGGAGGACACAAGAGGCTAGCAGTGTAGCTACACACAGTGTGTTCTGAGTCTCTGTCAGTGGAAAGGAACTTCGAAATGGGACTGCAGCGAGGATCACTGGAGTGATGTGTTCATCTCACAAGACCTCACCTCCTGATGTCACATGACCAAGTAAGAATAACAGCAACCAAAAACTTTCTAGTTTTAAGAAAGCTTGACCATACAAACTCTAATAATCTATTTAAAAAAAACCCCAAACCCTTAACATTTATTTTTAGAAAAATCTCATGGGTTTTGAAGGCTTGCTGTAGCATTAGCTGTGTTGCAATAATGCTGCCTTTTCGTTGCTGTTTATCACCAGTCTCTGCTGTTTAGACTATAACTGTTCAGGGCAGGAAGTGTCTTTTACTCTCTGCTTGCTCGGCAACGCCTGAATCTCAGCTAGAAGCCTCTAAGCTCTGCTCTAATGTAAATACTAAATAATGATAGTCAAAGAGGACTTAGCCCCCACCCCACTTGGAGGCATGCCAGTCTGCGGGGTTTGTTCTAGCAGCAGACATGCCAACCGTGAAAAGTGACAAATTCTGTTGGCGAAAGATATTCATAGGTCTAACAAGGATAAGAAACGCCCGCCTCTAGAAACAGAGGCTTATGTCTCTCCGAGGATAAACACACCCAAGATTGACTCATGCTGGCATAATCCCCTTTTGCAATTTGTATATTGGCATTAGATGTGTGTGAGGCAAAAAGACAAATATTTGGTTAACAAAACAACACAGGGATGATAAAAAGTAATTAGGCAACTTTACCTCTCAAAACGCTGCAGCAGGTGAGCTACTGCTCTTCCCCTCAGACAGGCATGCCCATCCCTGCAAGCAGAGCTTCTTCATGTTTGTTTTTGCTGCAGCAAAATACACCAGTTCATTTGGTTAAAGGTTCTGAGAGTAAAAATAACAAACAAACAAATAAATAAATAAAGTCTCGTAACCCACGGCCTGGCAAGGGAGGGGGTATACACTGTGTCGAAAAAGCAGGCTCATGTTCCACAAGAGAGCTTTGTCAAGTGTATTGCATAAGGAGATTACAGCCCTGAGTCTGAAACACGGCTGAAGGTTTTAGTTGGTTTTGCCTCTGTCATTAGCACCATGTTGAACTGCATCACAGCAGCCCCACTTTCATGTGTGAAAAAGGCTCGAGGACCATCATCACATTTTTCAGAGCTGTTACCCCACATAGCTATTAGCTTCATTCCCCCAAGCCCTTTCCTGTTGTTTTAAATAAAGGGAAAGGAGTTGGACGGCTTAATCATCTGTTCACATTATACTCTCTGCTCTTGGATTTGTTTGATGTGACAGGCCTATAGAAAGGACATGAGTCCGGATTCTGCTGTGCACGCCCTGAGTAAGGTTTGTCCCGCACTCAGTGTTTTGGCAATGTAGTTATGTTGATTAGCAAAATGAGGAAAAATTCCTCACACCCCTGTGTGCCGTACTTCTGTCAGCAGAACTCGGACTCAATGCCAGTTTTGCTGGCAAAAAGAAAAAACCCCAAACTTCTCCTGATGCAGCCTCTTCTGTGTGCAGACAGATTTTGCCACCAGTTCTGTGGGAGGCCTCACTTCCAGTTCTGCAACTCTTCTTCCACATCTGCATGTACAGTGCCTCACAAGTGGGGTGGCCACATACGTTTCTCAAGTGATTCATTATGTCTGTCATCGCATACCTAGCAAGAAGGCTGTCCTGGGATCATCAGGGCCAGCTGGATAGTCCACATCCCTTTCCATGGGAGGAGCCGGACTACAGAGACCGCTGGAGCCAACATCACATTCTTCCCAAGATTCACCTGCACGTGTGGTGCAGCTGAGTCCCTCCAGTGTAGACGGTGAGACCCAGGGGCAGCTATTACCAGCCGCCACTTGTGAAGCACAGGCAAAGTTTCTTTCCCTTAAGCATTCTTGTACACGTCTTGTGGCTCTCAGTTACCTAGTAATCTCACGGGAGAGCCTGGATAGACTAACATCTCTGTTTTAGAAGAGCTGCAAGAACCCCATCTAGATAAAAAGGGAAGTAACTGGCTTTCACAGCTTTCTGAAAGTTGAGAGACTGTAAAACAGACTTGGCCAAATTACATTAGTGGATGATCAGTCCAAATGCATCTGATTGGCATTGCCTGTTGAGTTCCTTCATAGGAGGCGCAATTCTGCAGGCAACTGCCTGTGCGTTCTGGTGTTCCTCCTGGCCTCGCAGCTTGCTCCTGCCCTACTGAGTCAGGCTCTTGGACACCAGCTCTGTGAAAATCCTGCAGATAGTTTAAAGGAAACTTGCATCATTATTATGAATATTTAAAAACTCAAACCTGTCCCCTGAAAAAAACTGGCTCAGTGGTAGGTCACTATAGTGCAGATAATAGAAAGGACATTTTATTCACCTATCAATCATTCTACCTCTTGAGTTGAGAATTAGAAGGAAAAGCAAATACTGATCTTTTTCTCCTTCCGATTCAAAGTCCTTTGAAATCTCTATCTTACAGTTGGTAAGTTTTGGATGAGGTCCTCATTCTGCCTTCCTTTCCCCTGTCCCTACAGTACCATGAAAATTCAGGCTGTTTCTCTTTACTTCCTTCCTCTTCATAAAATGTCTAATAATCAGCCATCTGGTGTCCAAGATGCCTTGAGTATTAGGGCATTTCCTTTATCCAGGGAGGCTTGTGAGAAGAAAGATAAATGTGTTCATGACCCATCCCTGCTGTGTGCTGATTAGGGTCTGGCATTTTCTTTGTTCACAATGATTACTGTAGCACTAAATTGTGTGGTAGAGAAACATATTTAAAGGGAGAATCTTAGTTTCTGGTCTAGCAGATTTCATGATATTATTTAACTATTCTTAATTAGAATTCTGTATAATGATACAATACTTGTAATATATGTTAAAGACAGAGTGGGATTTTGAAGAGAAGAAGCAAAGGGAGATCTATAGCAAATAGTGTGTATCCTAAAGAACTGCAGCATGGATTCATTCGCATTTTAATTCTGGCTCACAGTGGCACCCTACTTTTCAGAACTAGCTCATAAAATTAACCCCTTCCTTTCGTCCTGTGTGGCAGACTGTCCTTCTGTACGTCAGAGACCCAAAGCTGCAACATAAACTGTGTGCAGGGCTCTATTCAAGTCAGTGACAGTCCCTGAGGAACAAGGGTTCTGTGTAGATGCTTTGTAAAATGGGGTCAGGTCTCAAGGTAGCCCGTGGACTGAGATTCAAGTTGAAGAAGAAAATATTGAAGGGCACAGAGAAATTGTGACAGAGCATCCACTGGACCATTGCATTCTTTTAAAACAAAGCCTGGGGGGCGAGGGCAAGTCAGACTGAAATGAGAACAAAAGCAGCAGGAAGAATCTGTGTTTTGGCTCTTAGGTGGAAGACAAAGGAAAGAACTACCCTTTTTATTTTGTGATGACTTGGAGGCCAGATTTTTGACATAAAGTAGGTTTGTATCTTGATCTGTGAGCCCTTGGAGGTTGCAAATTTTTTGTTGCCTTGACTGTGGTAGTGTGAAGAGATACCAATACTGTACTGTTCATAGTCACAGAACGATACTCCCTTCCCATCAGGCTGTGAACAATCACCAGAGGTTTGTACCAGGAGCCTTCACTTGATGGTGTGTCTATAAATAGTAAACGGTTTTGGTCAAAGAGGAGTTTGTCAGGTGAAAGAGAAGTAAGAAAAGACGTCCCTAAAATACCTCCAGGGTGTTTCTGTACACCTTAGTTCTCAGCAAACAAATATTTATAACTCTTGTATTTCATTTGAAAGTGACCTTTAAGGGCATGTTGTATACAAATCCCTACTTGAACTCTGCATACAGTTCAGACTGTGGATTATGGTAGTCAGACAATATTTAAGCTATTTAGTGCATCCATGAATTAACCAGCTAATAACATACATTAGCATGAATGCAAGAAGTAATAAGAGAGCCTACACTTTCTGTGCAAGACTATGCAAAACTTCCTTTAAATAGAAACATTTGTCTCAGCCAGTGTAAAGACCCAGGGCTTCATGCGTGTACTTCTCACACAGCAGACAGTTGCTGCCCAAGCTACTCACCCAGCAGAAATGTACATGCAGATAAATCTGTTTCTGATGGTGCTACAGAAAATAGTGAACTACGTATCCTGCAGCCTACTCAAACACAGTGAAAGTCTTTATAAAATCCAATGAGTGTAGTTTTTACATTAACATTTGACTTAAGTTGCTGATTTTGAAAGCATACCATGGTAGAAACACTCTCAATTTTGGTTCTGTGGTTATAATGTATGATATTCCTAAACATGTAATCGTGATAGCTGAAATAAAGTCTCATAGACTAGACTATTTTAGACAAATAGAGGCAATTTAAAAGCATACAGCTAGAAGGGTGAGTTTTGATCCCCTTGGTGTCAAAAAGCTTTTGAGCAATTTGTGCCAACACTTTTACTAACCTTTTCCTGCAAGTCACTAGCAGACACTGTTAGTCAGTTATATTTATGGCTGATCATTTTAAGTGCTTCCTGCTCCTGCTTCAGTGCTGTGGAACATTCTAGGGAGGCAGGATGGGTAAGGTCTGGACAATCTGAAATCCTGGGCTGTAAAACTGAGATGCACAGTGTTACATTGTAGCTCCTGATACTGGCCCTGACTCAGCCAAGGTTTTTGAACACTAGTTGTCCTGCTAAAGTCAGGCTTGGAGATAAACTTCTGTGTCTTGCTGAATCAGAGCACATACATAAGAAGGTGATTTAGAAATCCAGCTCTGAACCAATTCTCATTTTGCAGTGGTCAAGCTCTTATTCCTGAGCTGTATTCTTCTGTGTGGTGTGGGCACACTGCAGTCACACTGCAGTCTCAGTACCGCGGTCCTGCTCTTCTGCTGCTTCCCAGAAGAGAAAAGCGTAGCCTGCTGATGAGGCTCGTACAGATACCTGGGGTGGGTGGCATTGCTCTGATCTTAGAAACACCTCTATCGACAGAAAGTGCTAAAAAGCACAGCCTAACTCACTACCCTGTTTCTGTCAGTAGCTGCTAGTGTGGTAGGGTTCAGCTGCCCCAGTTCTGCACAAATGCACACTCATCTTGCTGGCAGTGCCTGGAGAGAGAACGGTCATGCCCAGTTCTTGTCAGTGTTTGAATTCAGTCTCAGGGTTTTCTGCTAACTCTTCTTCCTCATTTTCCTTCACAAGCATCGACTTTCTCAATAACACCATCTCTGGAAATGGTTTGCACCGGAAGCAAGATAAGCAGAACATGAATGCTAGCAGGAGCTGAGCCAAAGTTCTGAAAATTCTGGCTCTCACCCCACAGCACCGAATAGGAAGCCATTTGCATTCATGGCAAACAAATGCACAGGAAAGGACAAAGTAAACCTTTACCACTTTCCCTCGTATTTGAGCTTAGTTTTTCCTGATTCAGCAGCTCACATGTGTCTTTACCTCTGCTCTCACTGCAAAATTGAAGAATTCAGCCAGTTGAGAAACAGTCAGCTGGCCCTGGCTACTGCCTGCTTCTGCACTTCACAAGGTACAAGTCCCCATTGTTTTCTGATGGGGAATATTGCCTGACAAGACCTGAGCGCTTGATCACAATAAGGACAGAGGTCTCAGTGCAGGAAATGAGTTTTATTCAGTACGTTGCATAAGCATAATTTTAAGTCCATACTTACATGCTACTACAGCACTCAATATGACAGAAACATTTACATTGAGGTCAACTTAGCATCTGATTTTAATTGCTACTGCACACTTTGCCTAAGCACGCTCTCAGGTGCTGACTTGGCAAGGAACCCAAACCAGCACAGTTGTTAAGTATTTTGCTAAATCAGAGCTTGTAGTACGTTTTCTCACTCTGGATTGTCTCACCTCCATTCACAGAAGAAAGGTGGAAGAAACCCAGCTTTTGCCACTGGAATGATCCCTGTGCACCCCAAACTGCAAGTTTTTTTCATTAGGGGAAAAGAGTGAGTTGAAGAAGCTAACACAGAAGGCTCCATCCTTCCACAGGGCACTGATCTATTTAGTGTGTCTAGGTAGCTGTATAGGTCAAATTCAGATCAGGGGAGAAACTCCCCTTGAGTTCAGTTAGCTCATGGTCAGGCACTGAGCAGAAGCCACAAGGCCAACTGCCCTGCTTATCACTAAATAGCGGATGATTCACAGCTTCTGACTGAGAAGTCAGGAATTATAACTGCAGGTCCTGAAATTGGTGCAACTTTATTTTCTGAGCATACTAACAGGGGAGAGGAAAAGCTCTCTGAAGAAAAAAACTTGTAAAAAACCCATAGAAAATAGTTGTCTTAATAAAATAAAGCATTTCCATGTCTCCCATGTGGTATGTCCTATGGGAGCTTGGCCACTCATCTGAAAAGAGAGGACTTTTAATCTTAGCTTGATCATCATGAAGAGGCATTTGGAAAGTTGGATCTGTCTGTATTTGGGATGACAACCAGTTTACACAGGCCTTTGCCTCTCTGGAATGGTGTCTCTCATCATACGCACCGATAACAGTGTTAGGAAGCAATACTAGCACATCCTCTTCACAAAGCTATCTAAAAAAACAGAGAGGAATTTGTTTCTGACTGAAGGAGAGTGATACCATTCCTACAACAGCCATCTGCATGCCTCTCCTGCTTCCTTCCTTGTCTTTATTCTCAACTCTTTTTATAGCTAGTGTATTTCCAAACACACCACACAAGATCTGAGTTGCCAGCTCTTGCAGTTTCTGGTCACTTGCATTACAGTAATGCAACATATTTGCAGCAGCCCTTCTCCAGTACAATTTACCAATAAGACTGGAGTAACCCAGCATAAACACTAAGCCATGAGAGTGAGATGGCAGAGTACAAGGAATCACGTAGGTCAGGTACCTGGATTAATGAACCAGTAGATTGACATGGTGTCTTTCACATCGCAGGTGCTCATGTCTCCTCCATTCGATGCAGTTTTCTGTTAGCTCTTCACTCAAATCAACCCCCCCTCTTCCCTGTGAATAAAATCAGTTACAAGGAAAGGCAGTTTTGGCACAAAGCAGTATGTTGTGTTTCTTTCCCATGGGAAAGTCCTCTTCAACAAAAATTGGAAATGGCTCTCAAAAACAGCAGATTCATTTTGGTAAGTCTGTCTCCTCTTCAAGGCAGAATACGTTTTTATGTCCTGATGAACTAAGGGAAATATTCTGAACCTTTATTTAGGCACTTCACAGAAAGCTTGTAACTGTAGCTTGCGGTTTATTGGGAGTATGTGTTTCCACTCTTTTGGCTTCCAGTCAGTATAACGATGATTTTGGGAACCATTTCAAGGAAGGGAATGATGACCCTGTGGTTGAGACGCTGAGACTAGATGAGTCTGGTTCAGTTCCTGGCTCTTTCAGAAAGCATAGCCATGGGCAAATCATCTAATCTGCCTGCCTCCCCCATGAAGAGGAGATGATAATGTTTCCTCTGTCTGACGTGTCTATTGAAACCATATAGAGCACTGAGGCTTTACAATTACAAGGATGAAAAGGGTAGATGTGGTCCACATCTGTGCTTCCCAGAATCCTTTTCAAAAGGTCAGATTTTGCCCATTACAATGGGCATAATAAAAAATAATTCCATTGGTTTACTGGCGTTACTTCCCATAGTTATTCAGCTATATGAAGTCAGAACTTACGACACTAGATCTAAGTGCCTCATGTTTATTCTTTGATGGGATTGCAGTCATAGCCATTTGAAACGTAATGGCTCCAGCTCCCATCCATCCATGAACCTCTTTCCAGTTTCGACCTGTTAGCTCTGTAGTTCTGCACCATCTCGGAGATTTGCAAATGCCTCCAAAATCAAAAGCATGGTTCAGTCCCATTGCGTATCTTCTACCAAAATATGAAACAAAAAAGTTCCCCTCAAATTGTAAACACCATAATCTACCCTAAACTATTCACATTGAAAATAGCAAATCTGAAATATCAAAACCACAAGCATTCAAGTGTTTCCATGAAGGATAATCAAGATGTTGGACTTACTAATAATTTTATGTAGGTGTTCAAGCTAGGAAAGAACCCATATGGTCCTTTTCAGTTCTGTATTTCTCTTAGAAAGTGGTATGTCTGTAGAATTTCATCAGTTGTTGGCTGTCCTCAATGTCTTCAAAATAGCATGTGCTGTCCACCTATGCTGTGAGGCTAGGAATTTTAGCCCAGCCAATGCTGCCTGTATTTTCTCTACATCCTGACCCCTTCATACCCTTTGAACTGGGAAAGTTTCACAGAAAGGTTGTTACAGAAATTTGCCCAGCTCTGCTTATCAGCCTTGGCCCATCTGGAAAACAGCAGAACTGGAGCTGCAAATGGCTTTCTGCTCACATCTTTCCTTCTCTCCCATGCCTCAGAGCTACACAATGGGAGAGCTGTTCAGAATATCATGGTTGAGTTTTGCCTACAGCGCTGTGCTGAGCAGATACAGCCATCTGCAAAGAATTCACATTTCAAGACATGCTGGTTCCAATGTATCTGAAAATCACAGCTCGTCAGCATGAATGGATGCAGTCTGCATTGCTAAACGCCTGGGTGAACTCATATAATTGCATAATTCGATGTTGTGAACTCCCTCTTCTCAGACAATGTGTTTTAGATATTGACTGCACAGAAGGTCAGCTTGTGCCAGAAAAACAAACAGGCTGCTTTGCTTAGTACAGCAGTATAGAGAAGGCTGGGAATAGGCTATGACAGGAGACATTAGCCTTGTTAATTGTTGTCACTGTGATGTGGTCCAAGCATTTCAACCTAGCTTTTAGCAGTCCAGACTTCATGCACTTTTTTTTCCATACAGCGATGTGTAGAGGGACTAATCCAGATTGGCTTCTGATTACATTAGTCATGACATAGGCAGTTCTTAGTCCAAACCACTGGCAGTCAAGTGCATGAGACATACGGATACGAGGTGGACTGTGCACCAGAATGTGGCACAGAGGTGCGTGCACAAACTTCTGTTCCACATGGGGTGCTGCCTGTCGTTATGAAAATACTGGATAGATGAAGGCAGCTCGTGGGACTCCCTAATTATTAATTACTCCCTAAGTATTTATTCCAAGCAAGTTTCACAGAAGGGTGAAGAGATTAGAGATTGTTAAATCCCTACCTGTGTCTGGGGAAGATGATTAAAGTTATGATGAAAGTCCCCAGCTGTATCATGAACTCATTACTGATTAGACACCAAAGAACTGTTCTCGTCAATGTCCTGCCCATAAGAAACACTTTGTTTGGACCATGCATTTTAACCACAAAATCTAAATTGCTTTTTGCTCACAGAATTACTTGACACATCTGAATGCTTACGCACAGGCAGCCCAACTAATCGTGTTAGGCCACACGATCATTTAGAGGCAAGTTGGAAATTAATGGCCATCCCTTCTTCTGCTTGTTGCTTGAATCAAAGTATCTGGGCTCTTTCAGGCAGCAGGGGCTGACATCCCCAAACAGAGTAGCTTTGCTCCCAGAGAAGCCATTGGGAATTACAGATGGGAAGAAAAAGTCAAGTTATGCACTAGCAGCTGAGCTGAGAAAAGACCACAGGGTTTTGTCTGCACCTTGAGCAAGGGAACCATAACCATGAGGGCTGCAATGTATCAGGTATGTTAGGGACTTGTTTGCCTTACAGAATATTTCCAAGTGCCTAAGGTTCTAAGTACACGGGTTTTTTCCAAATGGATGCAGCTAGAATGACACAGCCTTCCCTCACTGGGGGCACAAGAAAAGCAGAAAAAAATATGCTTAATTAAGGCATAATTTCTTTTTCTCTTCTGCGGGGGCTATCGCTATTCTGGGAGACAGATAAAATGGCACATTAGAAAGGTGCATAAATTGTGCTGCCAGGTTGTTCTTGTTTGTTTCTTCCTCTAATCTTACATACAGCATTCATGGTAGAAGCTTGTGAATAATGGAGAGGCATAAAACTTAGCAAAGTCATTGCAGTACGCATCTGCTGCACAGAGTATTTTTATTTAACCTTTTCTTTTTAATAGGTGCTTCAAAGGTGTATACATTGAGGCAATTACATGCAGAGAAATCAGAAACATACCACAAAAGTAATAAGTATACTAGAAATAGTAAATACCTGCTAGGGTCTGGGCTTTTTTTTACAGGGTATCTATTTTCTAGGATGAAGCAACAGTTATCAACATGTTAGGACAGCCTGTTTATTCCTTTGGAGAAATGAGAAATGCTGTCTTAACTTGCGTGATATAGGGAGAACACTGCCCAAGCAGTCCATCACCTCAACCTCCCATAGCACCACTCTTCCAGAAGATACCTTTTCTATACACACTCTCAGGATACACAGATGCCCAGATGAATTAAGTTAAAAAAATATGCAAATATATTAGGGGTTTCTTTGATGGCAGGTGTGGTGGTGCGGAAAAAGCAGTACGGAAAAACAGATTGAAAAATAAGAGGGCACAAAGCCATGTGAATCTACAGGGGAATGAAAAAAGCGTAGCAAGTGATGTGAATTATCAAATCAGATGCTTACAAACCAGCTGTGATTGACTGCTGTCAGTGCTCAATTAACCTGCCTGAACTGGGGTGGTGCTGGGCTGGTTTGTAGTCTGGTTTGTTGTGGTGCACACTGTAAGCCCTACCAAGACGCAAAGTAGGTTTAGTAAGTGTTGCAGTTACCTGTGGACAAGGGTGGAGCCCCTCACAGTCAAATGTCGTTCAAATACTAGATTTGACTCTTCCAGCATGTGTTAAAGAAGCAAAATCCATAGTATAGAAAGGTGAAAAGGGGAGAACTCTTGCAAGAGAATGAGGCGCTGACGGTGAAGGCGGGTTTTGGAGGCAGTGTGCTCTCTGGAGATTACAGCATGGCATTAGGAGAGGAATGCAGTCTTGGCTTGCCTTCTGGTTTTATGTGATATGTAGCTTTGGGCATATCTCACGGGTAATCTTGTGATCTCCTTGTAAACTGGGGCTGATAAAACTTACCTAACTATCTCTTTCACAAGGTTTTCTAAAAGGTTGATTATTTAATTAGGAGTAATTTATCATGATGACTCCTATTTAGAATAACTTTTCAGAGGTCCTAGTAGGCTAGGCCCTAAACTGACTTTAGAGACGAGTGCTGTTCAAAGCCTGCAGGGCCTAGGATGACAGGAAGGAAAGCTGGTTGTGCCCGGCTGTGGGTTACTGGCAGAGCTGAATGGGGACAGCAACTGTCTCATCTGGTAGCCTGGGAAATCCTTTGTAAACATGAAGGAATATAAGAAATCGTTGATCCTGAAAATCAGGAAATAGGCTGGACTGGCTCATTCCCCACGGGACTGTGGGCACTCCCTTCTGATTACTACCTGGGACCAAGATAGTGAAGAATAGGAATGTAGTCAGGGTGCTGCAGGAGAAGGCTCTGAGCTGGGCTGTCCAGGTTTGTGCTGGATAGTCAACAGCCCTCTTCAGTTCCGAAGAGCTGCAAAAACTGAGATGAAAACCAGCGCAGCATGCTACAACTCTGACACCAGCTTTGTATGTGCATAGAGAACAATTGTTTGTAGTCAGCTCTTCATACCAGTTTTGTGATTTTAAATTATTTGGCAAAGGGGGAAAAAACAAGTGATTTGAGACACATTGAATCCACCTGACCTGGGCTGTGGTAGATATGATTCAGCTGAAAAGTTCTAAGCTCTAGAAAAAATGGCCATTGGCACTCCGCTAGTGTTCACCAAGTCAGCTTGGAATCCAAACCTGTGGGATGAATCCTGCATTTCTGGCTGTAACTTTCTCTTCAGCTTGCAGTACTATTCCATTCTTATAACTGAAATTGAATCCCTTTTGCTTAGGAGACGCTAACCCCTTGCACACCTCTTGAGGTGACAGAGCAGTGAGAGAACAGCTACCCGCTAATATTGTGCAAGTATGCGTTTTCTCCCAGTCCGGGAAATGACTTAAGTAAGAATTCGAGCTGCTTAGGCCGAATTGCTGCCGGTTTTGGCGTGCAGCCGCTGCCCAGATGAGCCAAGTCCCTCGGGGCTGCAAATCCCCTCCTCGCTGTGGTCTCTCCCGGGGCCGCAGGCTCTCTAGCACAGTAGCCGCCGTGCCAGATG
>NW_010261792.1:0-366 GCF_000690775.1 Eurypyga helias
GCTGCCACCGCCGTGTCCCGCGCCGACTGAGATGGTCCCGTGCTGAGGTGAAATGGGGCTCCTGGACCGTGGGCAGGGGTGGGGGGAAGCCCCATGGGGGTCAGCCAGCGACATTATGGCCTTTGGGGGTCCTCAAGGACCAGACATTTGTCCACAGGAATACACTGCCAACATGGTCGTTGTGTTTAAGTGCACATTAAGAGAAAAATGACATGTTGTCTTTTCATCATAAGAGGTAAATCAAGTTTCTTAACAGAATTCCCATAAAACTAGCAAATGTCAAGTATCAGGCTTTGTCCATAAATTTAACAATTTGATGGTAGTTCTGTGGCTTACACCAATGTAGGGTTTACTAGTGTCTGGGAC
>NW_010261792.1:411-10499 GCF_000690775.1 Eurypyga helias
GGTTGAAAAACCATGATGTTAGTACCAGCAGGCTTTCTAAAGCACCCTCGGTTTTGTAAAAGGGGGTTCTTTAACGAGCCCTTCTGGCATCTTTGTTTATGTACATAGATCAGATGAGCTTGAGTTTGGGTGAATAGAATCAGTGAGAGGTTATGTGTTACTTCTGCTAATCTTTCTTCAAAAAAAGCCTAAATAACAAGGAATTTGTTTGTAAAACTCGAAGCATAAGTTACCGCCTTTTCCTGTACAAACCCAAACATATGCATCAGAGAATTTAAATAACACTGGCGGCTTTGTCTGATGATATTTTTCCTCAAGAATTGACAAGATAAGTAGGCAAATTCTAAACCTTCTTTCAAGATTATAGTAATATTATGAAAATCAATTTCTTTGCTTGAATTTTTTTTTGTACTTCTGGAGAAGTAAATATATAGAGAGTATTGTGTTAAGAGTGAAAAAATCGTACAGGACCAACGAACTGTGGGGTACAGAAGATTATCTAGGCCTTAATTGGGAAAAATGTGGCCGCTCTTTTTCCTGCGTTTCATAGTGATGAGAAATCCCTGGCATTACTGTCGTTGCTTAAATCTCTGTACCTTTGACAGTGGTGATCTTTCAGCTTATGCATTTCTATTTCTTATATCCAAAAGAATTTTATTTTTTCTTGTGCCTGAAAACACAAAGGATTATTGGTTTACTTCTACTGCCATAAAAGTTAAGATGTTACTGAGAATGAACAAACAAGGACAGAGAAACTCAGAGAGCTTGTTGATATCATGAGTACTTTGCCTCATGAATGCCTTTTGTGATGCTACGATTCCAATATTATCTATTTTAACACATTTTTTCCCATAAACGTATAAACTTCACAGAGGAAATGTTTTTATTTTGCTCTGCTTCACATTGTTTTTTCAGCTCAGAAATGCTCCAATGTCATGCTAGTAACTAAAGAAATCTTAACGTATACGTGTCCAAGCTACACACTTTTCTTGTGGATCTGCCTTGATTTTTAAATTTTGCATGCTGCTTTCTTTCACTACTACATTTCCAGCTTGTAAGAACAATGATACTGAAATCTTCTCCTTTCTGGCACCATATTTATTTATTTTTGACCTTACTAATTGAATCAGCAGTTCTTCCACATAGTAATGCAGTGTGGTCACATCAGCAGTACTCTGCAGGTGGCTATTCTGAGATAGTGTTCCGTGTTTGAATTAACCTCAGAGTGGTCCTTAAGTTATGTGCTCAGTTTCAAGATGATATTATACATTACAGCAAAGAAACAATACTTCAGTTTAAGAGGTGTCACATTCCTGAATGAGATAATGCCTTAGCTGACTAATTTTGTGTGGATAGGTGTGCTTTCAATTATTGTCATTCAAATAAAATCAGGAAAGAAAACACAATACTTACTGCTTAAGTATGGTTTAAGGTCTCTGTTACGTTATATATGCTTTTCAATGTGGTAAGCTAGAAGTCCGTCCGTTGCATGGTAATTGTACATGTTTATTGTGGCTATGATTGTATTATATCTAAACATTTGATAGTATTAAAGCATTCAGTAAGTGGAGAATTATACTCTTCCAGTAGATGGAAAAATACTGTACTTTCTGATGCCTTTGATTTAGGAATACCCATTAATGAAACCTAGTGTAGTATGAATGACTCAGTCTCTTCACGGAAGTGAGAGTATGCCAATCCTAATAGTTGCAGTTAGCAAGACTAGTCCTTTCTCTAATGATGTGAAGGTTTACAGTGTAGTGACCTATAAAACTGGCTCCCATCCAAACATCCTGTTTTACAGTTGTTACTGGACTGTTTGCCTAGCAAGTAGAATGCTGAAGATGAAGACCAACATTTCAGGTAGAGGAAAAATGATGGGAAGAAAGCATCTTCTCTAACAGAATCCTGAAATTGCTTGGGTTTTGAACAGAAAAAGCTCCTTCCTACTTTACCTTTAAGTTGCTTTATAGATGTATTAAAAAGAAGTTCTTACTCTAAGGATAGGGAGATACACTTCTGTTGATTTTATGGTCTTAAAGTCTGTATGCTTTTTCTTTTTATATTCCCCACCCCTCACCCACCCCACCCCGTTTTTTGTTTAATGAAGTTTTTTCAAATTTATTCAGTGAGAGGTTTTGCTGAGTTTCACAGGTAGTGGCAGACATTCTTTGAAAGTCTTTTGCATTAGGTTTTTTTTCTTCATAACATATGCATCAATCAGTTCAACTAAAAATGCAACCTTTTTTTATTTCTTGTGGCCTTTTGACTTTGCATTGTAACATTGCAAGAGAAGGTTCTCAATATTTCATTTTTTTAATTAAAAAAAATTAAACTGTTTGAACTGTATGGTCTAGTTCAGCAATAAATGGAAATCATGGTCTGAAGTTGTGTGATTTGTAGGAAGTTTGAGTAGACTATGTCAGTAACTTAATGTCACTTTGAAGATCTATTAGTACTGTTGTTAGATAATCGCCAAACTCGCTCCATGCACAAGCAGCTCAGGACAATAGGGCAATATTATCTTATACACAGTGCTGCAAAAACATGTCCATACTACCTCAAAGTTCTGCTCAGGTCTGAAAATGGGCTTCTTTATTTGGCATGGAGTCAAAAGGTAAAATATCTGTTCCTCATGTATCCTACAGTTATGTTTCACTGGTATGTACCTTTGCTGTATCCTCAATGCGGGTTGTGCAGCCTTCAGTGCCTGGATTTCCTTGTGAGGATGCCAGAACAAATAATATGGGAATTTCAGCAGATTGTCCAGATTCGGTTTTAAATTATCCGGGGTAATTTTTTTCCTCAGATATGATTGAGAACTAGCTATGAGAAGACTTAAGAAGGTCTTGTCTCTTAAGAGTTATTTCCATCACTTTTGGATCCTGGGAATTATGAATGTGGAAGTTATACCTTAGATTTAGCTAGTTTTATTCCTCCCCCTTGACGCCCCAAACATTTCCTTCTTTGTTACTTCTGGCTTGTCTTCACTCGTGAAGTGAAAGTGGAGAACATAAGCATTATATTGGCTTTAGTGTTTTAATTACTAGTATCAGAGAAGGGTTAGCTAATTCAGTAACAAAAATACCCCTACTGGAACTGAATCTATGTAGCTGAAATGGCTTTTTGGAGAGGACACTTTCCTGGAAATATTGTGAAATTTATTATAAAAGTGGTCACATGGCTATTTAGTTTTCACAAATTGATGACCTAAACAAATGAATCCCAGCTGTTTTTTTAAAACTAGACCACGATCTGTAATATTTTTGTATTTTCAGCATCACAAAGAAGAATTCTTTTTGCTTTCTATAAAAACTGCCAACTAGCACTTTGGAAAAATCTAAGCTGGATTCCGAATGTTCTGGTATTTTTAAATGGAAGGAGGCTCCATTCCTCCCATGCACAGAAAGATAAATCTGTGTGTCTAACAGTTTAGTGTATCTACAATTGTTTCTTTCAGAACAATATATATAAAAAAGCCAAATTGTGCACTGCTATCGTACAGGAAGGTTCTATGACTGATGGTCCAAGGTATCCTGAAGAATGAAAAAATTAGAATAAAGGATTCAAAGAAGACATGTGTTACAATAAAGCTATTAATTTTTCAGAGTTGGTCTAGGGGAGGCCATGAGCAGCCTGATCAAACCATGAAGTTGACAATGGTTTGAGCAGGAAAATCTCCACAGGTACCTACCAATCAAAACTCATGCATGATTAATTTCTAGTAAATTTAGAGCAAGAGAACAAATTAATATTTTTTTCTACCGTGATAACATCAATTTTAGTGATTGAATTAAAATATTTATATAAGAAAAGTTTGCAGGAATTTAAAATAACTACTACAGCTGAGATTTAATAGCACCTAGAAAGGATTTTTCTCATATTTTGGCTTAATCAAAATGTAATAGCTGTAAACTGGGGTCACCTTTTGCTTCTGTAATTGGTTAGGCTGCTTAGTAATAACATACATTATGGAAGCAAGTAGATTGTTTTCTCACAAGAATTTCACACATGATTTATTTCCTTCATCAGATGCTTTTTCTCATTTAGCTGTTCTATACAGTGAGAGATGTATACATCATTTGCAGTTTTAAAATTTATTGCTTTATTATGACACTGGTATATGACATACTGTATCTTATTTTGTATAATAAATTCCTCTGCAGGATAGTGACTGAACAGAACAATAGTGATGGCTTTAGTTTATGATCAGAGTGCTAATTTCATGTTACTTACTGTTGCAGAATAGTTTCTGTCATAATTCCTTGTTTCTTCATCAAAAACTTTTCTTCTGATACTGAAAATCACTTTTCTTCATTGTTAAAAAAAAAAATTCTTTGAATAACTGTACTTGTATCTGAAGCAGAAAACCAAGATTTGGCCTTTTTGCTAGATGCAGCTAGTAGACTAGCACAAATTGTATGAATATACACATTTCAGATCATAAAACATAACATAGTGAAATTTTGAAGATTATTAGGTTACTACAAATTAAGAAAAATGGAATAATGCAGATTTTTCATCTTCCAGAAGAGACAGAGTAGATCTAAATTTTGACATTATTTGGGAATAATAACAGGCTCATCCCCTTAGTAAGACTTTCTATAAACTAAGTGACACCTTACGTATTCCCAAGTAAATGTGACAGAGTGTATTAAAAATACCATATTGCTATTGATTTTGTAAAGATGATACTCGGATACTGCCACAGTAATTCTAAAATGAGCTTAGAGAGATCAGGTATATGAAGGAGTAAGGTTGAGGGGTCCTTTCTTAGTATGGAAATTTAGTAAATTAATATCTTGTTCTAATGTTTGAGCTGTTTAGGAGCAGCTGTTGAAGAAGAGACGAATTTCATATGTAATATGAAATTCTTTGAATGAGATAATACCTTGGAAGACCGAGGAAATCCGGAAAAACAACCAAGGTGAATAGGCAGTCTAATGGAATGTAAAATTCATTAGTAACAGATGAGCAGAAGAAATAGCTGAGTTACCCTAAGAGTTCCTAAGTGAATTCATTAAATTTACCATTGCCATGTAGTCGGGTAGAGCGATGAACACTGGGAGAGATTTTCTTGAGAAGAGAGAGTATAAAAATTGTGACTATTTCATTTGGTCAGTAGATGAATAAAAATGTTCTCTGGAGAAGTGTAAAAAAATAGTGATTGGTACAAGGGAGGTAATTGAATTGTAGTGATTGCTGCTTCTGGAAACACAAGAGCAACAATACCTTTAAGAAATTCAAAAGCCATGAAATTATAAACACTGTAGAGTTTAAATTTGTCTTTCTTTTCACAGTACATATACTTAACTTCTAGAATGCAGGGCATCACTGACACTGAGAAGAATTACTCATATATAAAATACTCTCTTTATTTGCTCATTCTTCCTGCCTTCTTTTCCAGGACCAATTGCATTAAGTGTAGATATACTGGCAACTGTAAAGTAAGGGGCTTTTTATAGGACACGTTATGCCTGCGTAGCTCCCTTGTCAAACTGAAGCTACAAGCTGCATCTGAGAGCGTGCATACTTAAACCTACATTGAGAGAATTAATAAAAATATGTTTTTTTATGCTATAGATGTCAATCAGTAGAAGAAAGCAAGAATAAATTAAATCCATAATAGTTGGTAAATATAGGGGTGTTTTCTCAGTGCATCTGCTGTGTAAAACGTGCTTAATATAAAGTCTTTAGCAAATGCTGGAATGATTTCCTTTAACAAAGTGATGTAAAATAAAAGATAAACTCTGGTTAGAGGAAGTTCCTATTCATTTTCCTTGTTATACAAAAGGTAGTAGTCAGGTTTCATGGCAAGTAGTGTCTGTATAGTGACTCTGCAATAAAGTAGTCGTTTTGTGAATATAAACAAATAAAACACATGCTAAAGGTGCAGAGGGATAATTGAGACCTACCCTCATGAACAAATATTATGATCTTTTTTTGTCATCTTGATAATAGTAAACCCTGAGGTATTGCAATACTATTCTCCTAAACCTCTGTAGTGCATGTCACTATATCAGAACATCAGAGAAAAAGATTTAGAGAGATTTATAAAACTCTCCTGGGTTTGACCCTCACTCTCTCCAGCCTTTCACTAGATCTCTGGTAGATCTACCTCTGCTTTAAGTTAATTTTAGTTCTAAGCCTAAGAAATTTGAATAAAATTGATTATTTTGTGGATTTTATTTTTATTGTGTCTATATTGTTTAGCTTGCATATTGATAGCTAAACTGATACCACTGAATTCATGCTTTTCTGGAGTTAATTTTCAGTGAAATAGCTTGCAAAATCTAGTTCAATTTTTGTAACACCATTTTAGGTGCTATAGAAGGTAAGGCTTTTTTTGAATATTCCATTTTAGACTAGTAATTAAGGCAGTATATTTTAAAATTATTGTGGTTAGCCATGTTAGTAACCTTTTCAAACTCTCTAATCGAGAAAAAAAATTTCCATTCTCTAAGGTAGTTACAGTTAATTAATTTCTAATATGGACATTTTTTTTTTCCTGCTTTTTGTCCTTTGCTTATAAAGAAATTTAATGTCATGCTATGAAATTGATACATAGGAAAAGAAAAGTTGTGTCATGGTAGCTTAACTGACTGTAAATATAAAAGCTATTATTTCTTTAATGTTAATGTTGAATCTGGTAATACATGTGGAATAAGTAATTGCATATTACTTAAAAGAATATAGAATGGAACATAGAATGCTTTTCCAAGTTACATATGGTTCATGAGAAATTTTTATCTGAGGTAAGCAGTTTTTTTGGTGTGTGTGAAATACATAATTTCCTGATTTTTTACGAATGAGAAACACATTTAGTAAGGTTTTCCATTGATACCACTGCATTTATGCATGTTCTTTGAAGGGTGGGGGATTTCGCTTTTGTTTTGTTGGTTTGGGTTTTTGGGTTTTTTTGGGTTTGTTTTTTCTTATACTTTAGAAAATAATAGAATTTTGTAGTGTTAAAAGTGTTAAATCTCTGAATTTCTTATCAAAATTAGAGATGTTTGTAATGTTTAACTGTTTTTCTACATTACTTTTATAAAATTTACTTTTTTACTTAGTAGAATTCACAATATAATATAATATGTTGGTTTGGGTTTTTGGGTTTTTTTGGGTTTGTTTTTTCTTATACTTTAGAAAATAATAGAATTTTGTAGTGTTAAAAGTGTTAAATCTCTGAATTTCTTATCAAAATTAGAGATGTTTGTAATGTTTAACTGTTTTTCTACATTACTTTTATAAAATTTACTTTTTTACTTAGTAGAATTCACAATATAATATAATATAATTGTTTCTTACGGTGGGAATCAACCTTGTAATTTCTGCCATTTGCAGTAGTTGCTGGTTATTATAAGTAACAGTAATATAGGTTACAGGACATTTGTATGTATATTTTTTTAATGTAATATGTAGGATTAAGAATGACTCATTCTACTATAAAATTACTGGGAATCCTTGATTTTTTTAAATAGAAGGAAGAAATCAAGGGTGTATGAGCTAAGTAATAGGTCATAAAAATTGTTTGGGAGAATTGTTAGTATAACATCTTGAAACAGAAAAATGAGATTTCTAGTGCATAAAATTGGTGTACACATTAGAAAATATGAATATTTTTGTCCGTTTTCTAACCAGAGACCGTGTATTTTGTTACACACAATAGAAAAGTATCCATGTACTTTATAAAACAGTAATTCATGCTGTGTTGGATACAAGCAGTCATTAAGAGGACAATTGATTTGAGAGTATTGCTGACTGGTTTGGAGACTTGCACATTCATTGTGCTATGTGCTATTAAATTGATATATAAAGTTTGCATTAGTGTCTGTTTTAATAGGAGAATATTTTAAAAGTGAAACTTGACCATCTTAACTGCATAAGAGAATTTTTTTACCAGTGTCTGCAAATCAATTGAAGTGTGAAATCTCTATAAAGATGAAGTAAATAGAATAAAATATTATAAGTTACTAAATATTTGGACTTACTGGGTTAAATAAATTATTAAGATCTGTGAAAAATTTTTAAGAGCTTTGAAATTTCCTAGAGTGATGTGAAGAGTTGAGCCAATACATTTTATAGATGCTGGTTTTGACATAATGTCCAAGTCTCAAGCTTTCACAGTATTAAAAAAAAAAAAAAAAAGGTGACTTGTTTTCAGTTGAGATGAATGTGAAATTTGAATCAAAGAAAGGCATCAAGGTAATGATGCACATAAATGCATGGTTAGTATGAAATTACGTTAAGTAAGTTGCATTTGCTGGGCTGACTACCATGGAGCAAGAAGAATGTGAAGCTGCAAAGAGAATGGAGATTTCCTTCTCACGTACCTACCTGGTATTTTAGTATGGAATTAAAAAGTAGATTCTAGGGTAGAGAATGCACGATACAAAATTTTGTACAAACATAAACTTAAGTATTACAAGCTCCTCCATCCTTACGAACTTGACAAAGGAAAGGAATTATTGCTGTAGTAGCACGATTGACTTGTTAGTTTGGGGAACTGTTTAATGGAGAACTAGATGACTCAAGGCTTCAAGAAACAGATGATCTAAATATAGTTTGAATCTCTGTGTCTAGCATTTTCCATTAAGTTTCTGAAGGAATTTAACAAAATATCAGGGACTTGGATAAAGGTAGAGATTAGAATGTCTGTAACTGGGTTAAAATTTGGGAAGTGCTTTAGAGAGGACGTCAAGATCACAGATATCAGTTGTAACGCAAGTTAGAGCTAGTAGTTAAACAAAATATTATTAAATTGGCTTTTTGTGAGAGGATACCAAACTTAAATTTATGTAATTATTTATTGTTTTAAATGAAAGAACTCAATAATATCAGAAGGTAAAATTAAAGCAGTTGATTTTTTGGAATGTTCTCTCACCAAAGGTAGCATGGCTAATTAAGGTGTGGCTCTCCTAAATGTGTCCCTCAGGACACAGTAAGATTTTAACCCTGGTCGTTGCTGTCAATTTGAATGGCTAGTTATTAGTATCTCAAAGGTAGAAGCAAAGGTTGTTCACTTTAGTAACAGGCAGTTCTTTTGCCTGTGGACAAAAAGCAAATGATTTCAGCAGTGTAGTGTGTCTGAAGTCTTAGAGAAAACTAGTCAGAGTATTTGTCAGCACACGTCAGAACCAATAATCCTACCCCTGATCAATTCTTATTGCCTGTGGTGGTGATGTTGCAGTGAGAGTTTACTTTGTGTTTTAAAGGGGAAAGAAAATGTGAAAATAGTTTGGGAAAGTTTTGTAATGTAATATTTTAAACTAGAAGCTATTTTTTAAACTAGAAAAAAGTTATTTACATATATAGTGATTGTGAGATTAAACCAGTCATCACATCAGATATTACTACTTGTGAGAAGTACTTTTATTGATAGGGTAACCTTAGAAATTGTGTTAGAGATATTGGATCTCATGAACTTCAGGATGCACGGAAGGGTGGTGTGTTTTTTTTTTTTTAATAGTCTGATAGAGCTAACTCCGCTGAGTTCAGTTAGGAAAGAGTTAATTCTCTTTACCGTGGCTGCTAGGAAGCTGTGTTCCTGCATGCAGAGAGCAGCACTGATCAGTTCTTAGCTGGTGCTGGTGAATGCCTGCACTGAATTCAGGGTCTTTCTCCGCTTCTGATCCTGCAGCTGCATTCCCAGCTCTTGCTCTCTCGCTACAGGCAGTGTAGGGGGGACACAGTTCAGACAGCTGACCCAAACTGACCAAGGAAGTATTTTCATTCCATAGTATGTCATGCTGGGGCCGGGGGGGGGGGGGTTTGGGGAGCCGTTACTCTCTCTCCCTTACTCTCTCTCGTTCACTCCCATACACTTGCTAACCCTCACCCTGACTCCTGCATTAGCTGCTTTGCTAACTCGTGTGCTGGCTTGTTCATGAGGGAGTTGGTGGGTTTGTTTAGTTTTCCCAGTCTTGCTATTGCTGATAGGATTTGCTCAGAATCTGCTGAAATAACTCTTGGGTTCTGGCCCTTGGGCTGTGGCTCTTGGGCTCTCTGGGTCTGACTCTCACTACTCAGCACCTGGTTGTGCATTGGTCAGTGGCTGATGAGAAACTGTATCATATTGCATCATATGT